>NC_086050.1:14907096-15213790 GCF_947568885.1 Cydia strobilella
CATTCCAACAATCGCCAATAAACAGTGAAGTGAACTTCTCAAATCAAAGTTCCTGATTTCAGTAAACTGAATAGTTTGTAACAATCTGGTGCCAGGGCGCAAGGGTCACGCGGGAGCCTAATTGTTGGGAAATATTAATTGTTTTAAAATGTGTTTTGGGTACAGAAATAAAAGCATACCCTGAAAAGACTTACTAAATTTGGCCTATTAGTGGTACTAATTTATTTTACTAGCAAGGAGACTTATGACCTGTCTCGGGACTCAAAATAACTGTACCAAATTTCAACTAAATCGGTTCAGAGGTTTAAGCATAAATATGAGTTTAAAGTTTAAAATCTCAACATACATTATTTTCACGTGATGCACAGTGAATCATGTCATGTTCGTATCATACCAGTAAAAAATAAGTTGCAATTTTAAACTTCGAATGGACATCCTAATTAATTTACTTCTTATATTTATAGTGTAACTAAAAAGGAAAAAATGAATCAAATGAGTTTTCCCGCTCATCACTCGCGCCATAACGAGCGATCAATCGGTGAGTCCGCCGGGAACTTAGTTCTTCCGATTCTATTAGTTCTCCACTAAAGTCGGAAGGATACAATTAATTATATCTTTGCTTAATATTGCCACAGATTTCAGGTAACCATTATAGGTGACTTAATAAGGATAAAAATGTGACGAAAAATGGAAAAATTCCTCCTCGAGTCTTGAAATGGTATTTTTGGAAATAAAGGCATTTTTTGCCTATTTTCTTGAACAACTCCTAAACTATTTATCCTAAAATTATGAAAAAATATATTTGATTCTATAATGAGCTCTTTTAATTGATATCGAGCTTAATACAGGCTGAAAAAAGTGGGGCCATATATTATGCGCAATGTGTCTGACTCGCACTTAGCCGGTTTTTAAATTTTCTCATTTACCCCCAAAAGTGGCTCCCATGCTTAAAATTTATTTATTTACGTTACCTGTCCGTCTTTGAGTCACAAACTTACAAATGAGTACCAAATTTCAACTGTCGGAGGAATAGGCTGTGACAGATGGACAGACAAGGGTTCCGTTTTTTCCTTTTGAGGTACGGAACCCCACAAAAACGCCTAGGCTGAAATTGTACGTTGAGCAGGCTTGTCAATGGGTCAAAATTTTGTATGGCTCAAGCGACCTACACAAAATATAATTATGAAAAGAGTCGTGGCAATTAGACGCAACCCCAGACATAATCTCAGGGTTTTCATAGAGAAATTACTTAGCCCTTTTGAAAAGACATTTCTCATCAACTATATCAGCTTCTGACTATATTATAATATAGGTAATCCATGTAATACCACCGCTAGACAGATATTTTTTTGCTTTAGAAGGCTATTTCATTGGTTTAAAAACACTTCCATTTATTTTAACTTCTCAAATAAAGTGCGATATTTGTCAAACAAACACCATTAATTATGGAAAGAATCAAAATCCCGGCATTCATCGAATCCAGTTTCCAAATGTGGACGGCGAAATTTCCCCGGAGACTTTACTGTAAATAACGGCGGCCATGTATCTCTAAAGGTTGCGCGAGCGCGGGTGGGCGGTGTTCGTAGACAAACCAATGTTACATGGCCTCGAGATTCGGCCTCATGGCCGAATAATAACGCAGTTTACAGGTAGAGAAGTACAGTCACCCTGGAATACTTTTTCAAGAGATATATCTGGATTACCCTCATCTGGCAGAATATTATTTATCAGAATAACACTGCATAACACGTATCGCAGAAAACTTTTAGTCGAATAATACTTTCGCATATACTTGCCATAATAGTCATTTCGCATAATATTCATTTGGCAGAATTGTCTAAGTGGGTTAGGTGGGTGGGGTGGGTGGGTTTTCTGCCAAATAATATTGCGAAAAGAAATTCTGCAAACTAATATTATGCGAAAAGCAGTATGCCAAAAGTGTTTCTGGCACGCTGCTGCTAACATTATGCAATATAAAAATATGTTAAAAAACTTTCTGCAATACAATAGGGAACCGATATATCTCTACAGTTCGCTAATATCTTTTTTGATAAGTTATTTTGTTTCTGACTGTATCTGGGTAGTTCCTTATTCTGTACAACATAAGCGCAATTTTATTGTATGCCCTCCAAAATCTTCCGCTGAGTTACGGAAAACGTATGAAAATTTCCGTAACTCAATGGGAGTTTCCATACATTTTTATATTTCATTCTCGCTTTTAAATTCCCCCAATTTCACGAGATAATTTCACTTTAAATTGGTTACGAGTAATTTTGAAAACAGAACTTCCGTGAGACACAGACATATCACTACATAGTATAAAACAAAGTCGCTTTCCGCAGCGCTGTCTGTATATATGTCTGTCCCTATGTATGCTTAGATCTTTAAAACTACGGTTTTTTAAATAGATAGAGTGATCCAAGAGGAAGGTTTATATGTGTAATTTCTAAAGGTTTTGTGTAAATTAGTTGAACTAATATCGCTCGCTAGTTAAATATATATTAAACTGACCCGGTTTAATATATATTTAACTCACTCACTTATATTAACACGAGTAACCAATACCGGTGTCAGGTTTTTCGAGTAATCAACTCGCCCGCGTTCAGAAAGCAATGGCAACACGAGTGCCCGGCGTGGGTCAGATTGGGAACACACCCAGTTTTAACTGATCGTATTTCACTAAGTTTCCAACTAGTTATGGGCCTGAATTGTTTTATGGGGGTAAGGTATGGCGTAATGAACGAATAGGGGATAGTTGCCAATTAATGAAAATTTAATATAGTTTGATGTAATTAACTTGATATACATTTAATAGGGTTAAATGGGATAGTTATTAGGTAAATGATGGTTTGTTAAAAGTTTTATTTCTAAGAGGGCTCTAACCGTAGGTACTAGACGCGTTTTAATGCTTTAAAAGTTAATCAACGATGAATCAACTTCCTACTAAAATTCTAATGCTATAACTCAACAAGTATACTGCGAAGGAAACTTCAACTGTATACTGTGTACTGTGTACTCAATATGTATTTGCGAAGCACCATATGTCAACGAGGTGTTCCCATTCCCATGTCCCTGCCGGGCACACATGGGAATGCATTCATATCAATCATTCCCACCTGTCCCCGCCTCATGTATGGCGGAGGTCACGTTGGGCAGGGACAAATGGGAATAAACCCGTCAACGAATTAGCGTCGTTTAAAAGATATTGACCACCGCCGTCCAAAAATCCGGAAATCATTTTTGAAGACATCATGTAAATATGTTGATTATATAAATACCAAGACCCTATGTATTTCGCAATAATATCAAACCTGCCAGGAACGCGTAATTCATAAAATAATAGAAAAGATGTCTATGTTCATCTTAAAACACCTGTCACAAAATACCTTCGATATTATTTCTGTAATAACTCACCTTAAGAGAGTAATGTAATACTCGATAAAGGAATCGGGACAATAACAACTTGGAAGGAACTTTATTAATATCACCCTTATTAGTCTGTCTCTAAGTAATATTAAACAATACCGCTACTCGGGTTAGATATTGTCACTAAGATATACAAGTTATGCAGAGATAATAAACAACAATAAGACAAGTGGGGTGATTAATAGCTAAAAACATAACAACCATATAAGGCTGCGCATGCAGTAAAGGGTTAAGTAGGTAAGTTTAGGTTTAAGATAAAGTTAAGTTACATATCAACCGCTAACACAAACGCAAAGGAGCCTCGTCTGCCAACAAACCACTGTGTGGTTTGGCAGAAGAAAATATGTATTAATAATATAATAAGTAAGATCTTTGAATAAACGTTTATTTATTTATTTTTTATTTATTAATTTTTTCCACGCTGTATATTATTCTCATAGGAATTTGAAAGGAATTTGACGGGTATGGTGGAAGTGTGGAAATATCCCATTGACATATATATATCTCAGGAGTCTCAGGACGGGCCTTACGGGCAATCATGGGCAATAAGAATTGGGCCTGTACAGCGGTGTGCCACCGCTACATCGCGATTGGTTGATGAGTTCGCATCACGCGCGCGATTGGTCGCAACTAGTTGCGTTAGACTACACGATTGGCTCGAATTCGTAAGATACACCGCTGAACTAGCACCATTCTTAAGGCCCGTCCAGAGGGCCTACCGCGAACCACGTTCGACGTGTTGCCCTCCTGTCACACTTACGTACGAATTTACAAGTGCGATAGAGAGGCAACACGTCGAACGTGGTTCGCGGTAGGCCTTCTGCTATATAAATATCTGCAAAGTAAATATGCGCAGAATTAGTTTGGTCCGACTCAACCCACAACCCCAAACGGCTGACTGAGTTTCCAAAAGTCACTAAAAGGTCTGATCAACTTAAACCGGCTGAATTTCGTTTCCTCGCCAGGGATACGCAATCGGCTTACTTGTCAAGGCCGTATCTTTTATACGAGTTTTTATGAAAAAAACCGGCCAAGTGCGAGTCGGACTCGCCCACCGAGGGTTCCGTACTTTTTAGTATTTGTTGTTATAGCGGCAACATAAATACATCATCTGTGGAAATTTCAACTGCCTAGCTATCACGGTTCATCATTCACAGCGGAGTCTTAGTAATAGGGTCCCGTTTTTACTCTTTGGGTACGGAACCCTAATAATAATTTCGTAAAACAAACCTACTAGCCTCAAATAACTTTCAACCCTATTTTCACCTCGCTAGGAGTTGAGTAAAATTTTCTTCACGCATATCAGAACACAATATTTGCACGAATCTTTCACACTTTCCGTAGTTTCGTCTGTGAATGTGATTTGCTTAGTGGGTCTTAACTTTACACGTTCGCGAACGGTAAAGTGATGTCATGTGTCATAGGCCAAAGGAAACAAAACACTACGCGAATGCTATAGCATTCGTGTCCACGAATGTGTTAAGTAGTCATAAGTACCATAATTATTTAACATTATTCGATGTAGTATGTACTTGTAGAAGAGTATTTATTGTAAATGTTACGCTCTACCATAATATGGTAGAGCGTAACATTTGATGTTCATTTGACACATCATAATGATTCTAAAGGTACTTATTTATAAGGACTGTACAAAATATGGTTATAATTGGTGAATGCTATGACTATAATTTGTTTGTAGTTTGCAGTTTTAACATGCGCAAACTTAATTAGCTTTACAGGGTACTAGTAAGTACAGTGAGCTGCGAAATTACATGAAGAAAATATGAATTCATTCATTGATAAAGTCGCCATGCACTTTTGCGACTGATGGTACATAATACGTAGTTCATAGTTACGTAACGTCTTCAGCTTTTCGCTTTATGAAGTTCTCGTGTTATATTTTAATCCTTTTCATGGTAAATTTAAATAAAATTGTAAGTTCAAGCCTCATTTGCGCCTCTACGAATAAAAGTGTGTAATCCATATAATATATCTTGTAAGGTATATTAAAGGTAAGATAGGTAGCAAAGAGATAGGTGCGGGCTGAATAACAGCGCTGTGCAGCAACATAGCCAGACTCGCGGCACAAGCTGAGTCCCGAGCCTCTTGTCGCACGCAGCATTTATATGTTAACTATTCTAAATATAACATTTAAAACTTTCGCGGTTTGAACACATATTAAATCACATTTAGAAACGGGTCTATCGCGAATTTATTTTGTTACCTTTATTTACCGACGTTTCGACACAGGTTTCACTGGTCGTGGTCGCGGCTAACTGACGTCCCAGCAAAATGTCAAAACAGAGATTTGTGTGACTACCCCACGAAAAATAACAAAATAAATTCGCGATAGACCCGTTTCTAAATGTGATTTTATAATTCTAAATGTCATATAATTATATAGCTAGTTCCTAATATGTACTTGTATAGTGCTGTAATTTAAGCTTATTGTACCTACTACTGTTTTTTTTACTGTGACAACTTTTTTTTATATTGCCAAGAATACGTTTAACTAGTTTCGTTTAACGACATCTTATTTCGTCACTGTAAACCTTAATTTGAACAACAGGAAACTAAAATTAGGTACTTAAACAATGCAGACTTTTCACACCTAACAAAATGGAAACACCTAACGGACACAGTTTGCCAAACTTTGAGATTTAGTTTTGGACCAGCGAAGTTGACTGCGTCCAGATTATCTTGAACTCCCTTCTTTGAGCTTTATCATTGGATAGTAAAGGACCCGCAGGTCTACTTATGGTGGAGGGTGTAAAATTTATAATTGGCCATAACCCTCCAATATGTGGCTCTTGGCGTAGTAATTAAGCAGTACATTTGTATTTGTAGTGGCAACTATGACTGTACTTAGGATAGAATTGTGTATATGTAAACCCTTGTAAAAGCCAAATTTGAAGTACTTAATACGTAACAATATGAAAAGGGTCATATTTAGGTGTTTTAATTGGAATATGAATAGTTAATTTCAAAATTGTGACATACCGACGTGTTACATGAAACTTTAGATATTAAATATGTAAAATGGAACTGAAGGCGGAACATAGTGGCAACATTAATTGAGTTTGACTTGTCACAACAATCCAAAAGTTTTAATAAATAAAATAATTAATCTTGCTTTATTACTAATTTACAAACTTAAATAAAGTAGCAAAGTAAAATGAACATGCATTTAAAATTTGTGGCATTGAAAACATTTTCTACATGAACACTTCTTATTAAACAAACCTCTCTTGCTCAACACATTTCAGATTACCTAAATATCTGTGAATAATTACGGCGAGCACACCGGCTTTTCTCCAAAGTAAACACATTTCAGATCCACTTCGTTTTTCCTTGCCACGATTTTGTCCAAGTACGCGCATCGCCAAGGGTTCTGGTGATAGCAGAACCATGTCAACCGCGCTCCGTCGGTGGCGAAGAAATTCTCAGGCAGATGTGTGAGCCTGTTGCCTTGTAAATACAACTCTTGTAGTGGAGTATTTTGAAACGCTCCCGGCGCCACGGACTCCAGCAAATTATCTCTGATTGATATTGTCGTTAAACTGTTCAAAGAGGTCAAAGCAAACACTTTATCGTCTACATAAGTTAATTTGTTACGATTCAAGTATAAATATTTCAATTTCGTCAAACCAAAAAACATATCTGCGTGTATAAACTCAATTTTATTATCATTGATGATGATAAATTCTAACTGTTTTGTTGAAGAGAAGGTTCTTGGATGGTCTAATTTAGTTATTTCGTTACCAGTTACGTGTAGGGATGTTAAGTTTGGGAGAACTGAATGTGCACCAAAGACCGGCATTGTTTGAAGATTGTTTCCTTCTAAATGTAGGGTCTTCACTCGTATTACACCACGAAACACGGCTGGATCCAGATAAGGTATGTCATTGTGGCTTATCCTAATCATACTTAAATTAGGGAGACCATTCAGATCCTCCTCCGTTAGGTTGTTTATGCCGCATCTGTCCAGGTGTAAAAAATCGATATAGTCGTTTGATGACCCTCGTGGTATATTTTCTTCACCGTACGAGTATCTGCATTGAGTCCAAGTGGCAGCATCGGCTTGTGAGGTGATCAGCGCGGCGACCAGCAGCAGTGATGTCAACGGTCCTGGAAAGGAGGGGTCACAATGCAGACCAGAACAGAATTATTTTAATACAGGAGAGTTGTTAGTCAGAACTACTCAGAACGCGATATTAGGCCAGGCGCGCATTATTGCGACACGTTTTTAGAATCGCGCTGTAGGTAATATATCGCAGAAAATTCACAGAACGCGATGAAAAAGTCGATGATTTGTTCATTCTCAACATGGATTTCGTACTAGTCGCTTACCTTGCCTTTGCTCCTTCGGAGGAGTAGAAAAAAGAAATTAATGTCTTCAATATGCGATCAGTCATACGGCTGAGTATTAATCCCACGAAGGTGATCATCCTTCTATTTTCATAATTAAATGGTCAACATATAGCGTCTCGTCTTGTGACTCCATTGGAGAAGCAGGTTCCGTCATGTCGCGCACTACGTTGCATTTCTATCACAAAATTATCGCACGACAAAAAATCGTAGTGCGCGCTTGGCCTTATAGCGGAAAATAAAACTAATCTTTTACCAACATTCAGAATTTCAGATTAATCATAAAGAGTCAAACATTTGCGGCACGTAAGTACAATGGGGTTGGCCGGTCGAAATAATTAGCAGATGGCGCCAGCATAGCTTGCCCTGTCAATCCCTAGAATTGTGTCAAATTATTGTTTTTTTAATGCCCTGGATGGGCAGAAAAAGGGGCAAGCTATGATGGCGCCATCTCTGCAAACCTTTGACAGTTGCCAACCCCATTTGAAAAGTATATAGCGCGCGGTTGTTTTATGCGATAAACGCAGCGTTGAATGAATGCGTTAACGCAATGTATGAAAAATTACGATGCGCTTATGTCATTTTTCCTACATTCCGTTGGTCGCATGCGTTCAACGCTGCGTTTATCGCATATAAAAGACCGCGCGCTAAAGGCCAATTCGGATTAAACAATATGTTAAGGTTTTAACAGTTGGATTGGATATGATCCGTGTTTTTAACCCTAATTAAAGTACTTAATACACACATTCATTAGTTCAATAGTTAAGGCTGTGTATAATATTTGGTTTTAGAATAGAAAATAAATTATTAATTATTCGTAAGCACAAATACAAAATAGAAAATTATACAAAACAGGAAAACATAAAAAGTTGAGTGCCACGAAATGGTTTTATAAGTAACCATGCCTCCGACCATGACTTTGTCCGTGTAGAGTCGTGTCATTTCAATCACAATTTCCCCTTCATTCTTTCGAAAATTCCTAACTTGGCTTCAGCTTTACGACATTTGAAGAATACAGCGACGTATATTCAAAATTTTTTGGTCAACCTGTAGCTATAAGTTTTTTGTCAGTAAATATATATTTTTATTCGTATATTTACGCAAAATTTTATGAACTTGAAGAAATTTAACTACATAAGTAGCAGGTAAATTTAAATTTAAAACGTGTTAGGAAAAAAATGGGTTTGAATAGACAACATAAATTTATTTTAATATTCTGAAGATCAAAAGACACTAAGTACGCTTATTACGCTCTGTTATATATGTTTAAAAGTACTCACCCATGATTACTTTTTTGGCTGGTACCATAATTAAATTGTAGAATTGAATAGTAAATTAATTCAATATTTAATTTACTTAATACTCTCAATAACAAGTTTGAGACACGTCTTCACTAAACCGCAAGCGGATGGAGAATATTTTTTTTATGAATTGATTAAACTGGACCTTGTCACGTTAGTTATTTTTGTTGAAACCCAGTCACAAGTGAATAGACTAATTTTTTATTCGAATTTAAGTTCTCGGGAATCATATTAAGGTAATAGTTCCAGTGAATGACCCACTCAGATAGGTCTTTTCTAGTCCGAGGATGTTCCTGTTGATCCAGAGTGGTGATCATAATCGTGACTGGAGTCGGCGGCGACGCTGCGAGCGTGATAGGTGAATTTACAAATTAAACTCAATTTGTTCGCATTGACACCTCACAAGTATCTATAGCTCATATAAATTTGCAACAGTGAAATGAATAGCGAAAATTATCCCGCTTAATCAAAATTATCCTTAGTCAAAATTCTATAAAACGGCCGTCACCTTAACGATTATTACAAGCTTTTTATTAACTTGCAATGTACCTATGTAAGTATGTATGTAATATGTAACTATGTTTGTAAGGGTCAAATTTAATCTTACAAGTTAAATTTGACCCACTTCCCGATTTCCGATGAAGCCGAAAATTTTCATACATGACGTATGCATACATGATGTAAGTCGGGTGACAATGCAATATTATGGTAACATCAAGCTGATCTGATGATGGAGACAGGAGGTGGTCATAGGAACTCTGTGATAAAACAACGCAACCTAATTGTGTTTGGGGTTTTTGTAATTGACTCGATGAGTATTAGTTGTCTGTGGAAAGAAAAGTACAGTCAGCGATAAAAGCTTGTACCAAAAATGAAATTTTTACCAAAAACTTATTTTTAAAATTAAATCAAGCCCAACCAAAAGAGACCTAATGGAAGTCATAGGGACCATCATACAACGCGACGAGTATAGTCTATTAAAAATTAATGGGATGGAAATTGCAAACCAAATACCCTAACTATTACAGTGGAAAAGTTTTCAGTCGGTGTGCATGTCATGACCAGGGCTGCCCCGCGCTAATTTAAGACCTGGATTAACTGAGACAGCTGACAGGCACATGGCGTGTTTATCCTAACCCTAACCATGGATCTATGGAAACGGAAGCACAATATATATCATACCATAAAATCTGCCTATTTTGCTCCCCACTGGTTAATTTTTTTATATATAAAAAACTCACAACCTCATTTAAGACAGCATAATAATTTATAAATAGTACATTACGATACAAGTGCGAAAATTAGGAAATTCGACACGAGTTGCGAATTACGTATTTGCACATGTATCGTACAACGTTTAACAGTACATATGTCCCTTTAAATTTTCGACATAGTTACGTGTTAATTATCGCACTAGTGCAGTAAAGTAGCACCGTATGTACTGTAAAATAAATTATACTTCGAATTTTGGAGCAAAAAATGTGTCTAACATTTTACGGTTATATTACTATGGTAGTATCTTGTATTTATAATAATTATAAGCTAAAATTATGCTCTCAAACTCATTTCGCAGTGGCACGGATATTAGCAGCTGTCACTTTAAAGAGAAGTATAAACTGACCGACCATCATCAGTGTCATCAAGTCCCTATTCTCTATTTATAAAATAAACAGCATTATACAAACAAGTACTTTTGTGGACATCTTTTATTGGCTATGTTTTCTGTTCACTGTACTATGTATTTCATTTTTGTATTGCTGTTGATGCCCCAAAAAAATAAAATAAAATAAAAAAATAAAATAAAATTGTTTGACAGACCGGTGTGTCTGCCTGTGACCACGAACGTAACGTCACGTTCGAAACGTGAGGCCATAAATAAACGTAAGTTTGTACGCGATTAAGTCCCGTATTAGTTTTAAATTATGAGTGAAAATCGTGTTAGTTTAAATCAGTATAAAATGGTTGTGATTTTAAAACCTGCTGATATAAAAAATCATGGCTTGTTTTTTTAGTTGACCTTGTTTTCTATTTTCATAAATTTTGTTGCAATACAGAAAAGAGTTTCATTTTTTCACGGGAACTTAGACTATTTTGGTTAAAAACCCCCATCTACTAGCGGATTGTAGCCTTAAAACATACATGCCCTTTCCAGCCGTCTCATTTTTCATCTTTGGAAAGAAGTGCATGCACTGAAATTTCCTCGAAATCGTTGCTGTTGACAGTCGGCTGCAATTTTGTATTCTGGCAAAAACTGCTCAACCTGATTAGTTGGCGCCATTGCTGCTTCCTTGTTAACAAATTTCAACAATGTTTAGAGAGAAACTATAATCGTTAAGATTCACACGAACGCTAAAAAGCCGCTCTCATACAATCAAGTCTCATTTAAAAACGACATGCATACGTAACATAGATATGTGTGGTACTAGTTTTCGTTGCTAAAAATTGATATACAGCAAATATAGCTTCTGATCGGTAAATTTTTTTGTATTACAATTACTCACCACCAGACATAGATATATATTACTTGAATTTTAATAACAAGACTTCCGTAAGACACAGACATATTAAATATATTAATAACGGGTCACTCACGTGTTTTAAGTCGAAAACGCTCGACATGTTTCACTCCGTACCGAGGAGCGTCATCAGGAGCTTGCGTCGACGGTGACGGACCGGCGCAGACTCGTTTTCGACTTAAAACACGTGAGTGACCCGTTATTAATATATTTAATATGTTACTTGAATGTTCATATCCATAGGCCACAAATTCATACAAACCCTGATGGCGCTTACGCTCTTCTTTACAAGCAAATGGCGATATCATCGCAAGATTTTCCCTTTCACAGAAGTGACATATGAGGTCGTTCACCTGTCGCGGGCCTAACGAGCTGACCCGTGTCACCAGCAGAAGGATCGATTAAAGTAATCTTGGAACAAATCTGGACGAAGGTTTAGGTTGCGGACAGTTTTTGTTTCAACTATGTTTTGTTGATAAAAAACTGGTATGGTTCATATTATTGAATCGCCCATTGTCTCTGGACGCGACGAAGCGACGCGTCACGCGATCGCAGGTCATGCTCCGTAATGTGCCAGTAATTTGTTCTACTACAAAGTTCTTCCAAAAACGAAAACTGGTTACTCGGTGAGTTCGCGACCTAGCAAGTCTAAATTCGTCATTAATAAAAAATTCCAATACTTGAATCGATATAAAAATCCTTATTATGTCGAGTATGCTCACACGACTTCACGAGAATCGGTTGAGAAATGCGAACTGGAGCCCGATTCAGATCTAACAATTTGATGGGGTTTTGATCTCATTTTGATATGACTTCACGCTGATTGGTGCATGTGAAATGAACTCAAGGAAAAGAAGTGCAAGAAAAAACGTGCGTCAGATGTGCGCCAGTCTAGTTCGTATCAAAACCAGTGCAAAATAAATAAATAAATGTTAAATTTAAATCGACGTAAAGAAACCTGTAAAGAAGAACCGCCGTGTAGATATAATAAAGCTATTTGCCAACGCTAAAACGGGAAATTCTTTGCTCGGTCAAAAATAAGAATGCAGAAAATGGCAGTTCTTACATCTGAAAGAAAGAAATACATTTATTTAACATCATAAACATTGGACAATACTTTGAAATAACACACACAAACTAGATGCTAAATAGGATCCCCATTTAGCATTATGCCACGGCAAGCCATAACGCTAATTTTGAGTCAGTCAACATCAAGGTGACGCCAATTTAATACTTAGTTTAAGAACCGTGAGTTCAAGTCTCACCCAAGGCAGTAATTTTTCCACTTTTAAATTTATTCTAAGCTTAGTTTAAGAACCTACAAGGTAGGCAACTCTAACCAAAACCTTAATATATTAATGTCGGCTCGAAAAAAAATATATCGCACAATGACCCCTTAAGAGCCCTTATTCCCTGGAGCGTTCATCGATTTCACGAAATAACACTCGATAGATGGCGTTGGCGCTCGGTGCGCGAGCGCCGGCAACGCTAAGCGCGATTCAACGCAGACAAGAATAATTTTGATACTTTTCAATTAAATTGCAAGTAACATTATTTTTAGTGTTATATTGGCCCTCTTTATTTTATTTTATAAGCATGGTAGTAGTCAATAGAGTGAATGTGTTAGGATAATACATAACCAGAGACGAGTAAATAATAAAGATTGTTTACCGCTTTCATGGAATTATTGTGACAAGTTCATCCATGAAGTCAAGTCACTTCATCAAGGAAGTTGAATAATTAAATGTTTTAAAGATCAGGTTATTTTAAATAATAGTACCTATATGTGTAATAAAAGTTAATTTGAGAGTACTAACAACAACCGAACCGGTTGTGGTGTACGAAAGGGCAAAGATAGATATAACTCCGTAATAGATGGATACAGTCTAAGGAAAAAACGTGCCTCGAAAATCAAGAAATTTTGATTCTCGATCAGATGGCGCCACTACCTTTGGCCTACTCTCGTATAGATGGCGTTGACGGTTTCGTTTGTTATTTAACAATTTTAACGCATATCAGTAGAGGAAATGGGTCAAAATAATATAAAAATAATCAATGCAAATATTGCAAATAAAAAAAATCATTTATCCATACATAAATACATTTTTGATGTTTTTATTTTAAGTTTAAATCGTGTGTCGATAGATGGCAGTGAATTTACTGTGGCTACAAAATTTACTATGACAGTACCGCTCTATCCTATTATATCCTCTTTGGAAAGGGTAACCAGGACTTGGAAAAATTTCGATGGATGTTGGTGTCATTATGACACCTATTTATTATTATTTAATCGTAGAGAATACGCTAAAATAAGCATGTTTTGTTGGATTTTTTTTTCACTGAAATCAAAAATAGCCGAGATATTCGACTTCAGTTGACATAATTTTAGGACAAAAATTTCGAAGGATGTTGGTGTCAACACATATTTATTATTGTTTTATCGTAGAGAATACGCTAAAATCAGCATGTTTTGTAGGAAAAACTTTTCTCTAAAATCAAAAATGGCCGAGATATTCGACCTCAAAGGTGACACAGTTTTAGGTATCTTGCATCCACAACACACCCGACTCGCTATCAAAAAGGATCAAAAAGGATTCGGAAATAACTTCGAGATGATTTATAGGCCAGGAAATAAATGCCCAAAAAAAGGTGTAGAGGGATTTGCTTGGAACACAATTTTTGACTTCGTAGCTTTGTTTGGACTAGTTAGGAGGTGAACATATCAAAAGCCCCCGGCCATAACCCTGGTGCTGGGGGGGAGAGGGGTATTTGGAGGTTCCATTTTTCGGTTTTTCGATTATATCACGGAAACTGTGCGTCTGAGCGACTTGACCACTTACACAAAATGAAAAGAGATTTAATTTGTTACAAGTTTTATTCAGTCAAATTTTTCGTTATCTTGTATAGTTTTTGAGATATCCGCTCTTGAAGGTTTATTTAGGGCTCTCATTTTTATCTTGATTATCTACATCAGTGAAGCTGCTAGGCCGGGTTTGGGATCGTTTTCGTATAAATCGGGGGTGCTGAATTCATTTATGGTATCAACATTGACACCATTCCTAAGTAAAAACAAAATTTACGTAGTAGGTACGGTGCGGTAGTGCGGTACGGGCAAAGTGGTCAAAAACGTGTATACAGACAAGGTGCTCACAAATATGTATACGAAATCCAAATTGGTTACCCTTTCGTACACCTTAACCACTGAACCCTCTGAATTTCGATTTGTTCGAAACAGAAGTAAGTATCTCCGTTTGTAGTAGTGTTGTAATTTTTTATAAACCATGACATACGGCAAACATACGACCTACCTAATGGTAAGTGATCACCGCAGCCTATGAACGCTTGTAACTTTATTAGTGTCACAAGCGCTTTGCTGATAGTCTAAGCTAATAAGAATTTACTAACAATTTAAAGGAATAAAACGTTCTCACATGCATTACAGTGCATCTATGAAAGCTCTAAGAACCTTACTTACACTAGGAACATAACACTGCATCCATATTACATTACATTACACATTCAAAAAAGGAGTGTACAGGTTTTTTAAGGGTTCGGCAACGCGCAGGTAATATCTCTGGTTTTGCAGGCGTCCATAGGCTACAGTGACTGCTTACCATCAGGCGGGCCGTATGCTTGTTTGCCATCGACATGGTATAAAAAAATACTACATTACACTAGATTTTGTATCAGTATAGACGGTTTTTAGGACAGTATTTAGGAAATAAAACAAAAGGTTCAGCATTATAAAATTATACTCATTTATCTAGGGAATATACATATTTATCTAGGGAAATGACAGTAGCCTTATTTATTTATGGGATAGGACATAGGGAATTGATGAAGTTATGATGAGTAGATTAGGAGTTCTGGTGACCAACTCCTGACTCCATCATGAGACCCTGGACCTTATCTAGATCGATGGTGCTCGTCAAGGCAACTCTATTGAGCCAAAACACGATGGAGTTATGATGAGTAGATTAGGAGTTCTGGTGACCAACTCCTGACTCCATCATGAGACTCTGGACCTCATCTAGATCGATGGTGCTCGTCAAGGCAAATCTATTGAGCACAAACACGATGGAGTTATGATGAGTAGATTAGCAGTTCTGGTGACCAACTCCTGACTCCATCATGAGACCCTGGACCTCATCTAGATCGATGGTGCTCGTCAAGGGAAATCTATTGAGCCCAAACACGATGGAGCTATGATGAGTAGATTAGCAGTTCTGGTGACCAACTTCTGACTCCATCATGAGACCCTGGACCTCATCTAGATCGATGGTGATCGTCAAGGCAAATCTATTGAGCCCAAACACGATGGAGTTATGATGAGTAGATTAGGAGTTCTGGTGACCAACTCCTGACTCTATCATGAGACCCTGGACCTCATCTAGATCGATGGTGCTCGTCAAGGCAAATCTATTAAGCCCAAACACGATGGAGTTATGATGAGTAGATTAGCAGTTCTGGTGACCAACTCCTGACTCCATCATGAGACCCTGGACCTCATCTAGATCGATGGTGCTCGTCAGCGTAAATCGAATGAGCCCAAACACGATGGGGTGATAATGAGTAGATTAGGAGTTCTGGTAACTGACTCCTGACTCCATCATGTGACCCTGGGCATCATCCAGGTCGTCTGGGTATAATAATAATGCAAACCCTAACCAGAATTCAAGTGACACTGAAAATATATCACATAAGCGTGAGTCAGTTGTTAAAATTAAATATGGTGTAAACAATGTACTTACTTGGATCAAGTTTTTTTTATCGCTGTATACAGCACTTCTCGGAATTCGCTCGCTGGTTACGATCGCAAAGAACGCCTGACGATCGAGCACAGGTCCGTCCTCTAAGCGCGCCCGGCGGCGACTGATCGCGCAGCGTCGGTGCAGCGTGATTTATACGTCTTTTAAAAATATTTAAATTTACGGCAACATAAGTCCTATAGTTATGTTTTTTTTTTTATGGGTTTACATAAAGTTAGAGTTTGCTAATATAATATTTTGAGGGCAAAATATAAGTCCAATTCGCGATAAAAAAAATATAATGCGACCCTGTTTTTACCGAAAAAATGAAGAAATCTCGGAAGGTATTTTATCAATTTTTTTAAATGAATCTTTGATTTTCATACATTTTAGCCCCTCGTACAAGATATGGTGAATTGAATTGTAATCATTCATGTACCAAATGATTCTTGTTTACTGCAAAATCGACAACCGAAACGACACTTCTCACAGCTAATTCTGGAAAATACTCCCAAGAAAACTCATTTATTTTAGGTTTAAAAAGATAAAATGAAAATGCTTTCCCTTTCAGCCGCTAGTTTAGGAAATGATCATTTGAGAACGTTAACAGTTTTTGAATAAATACTAATAGTTACGTCGTAATGTTGAATGGAAAAGGAAGCATTTTGCAAAATACGCTCGTTTGTAGGAATAAGGCCTCTTAACCTCACATGACCTCACACACATATTCGTACAGATAGCTTAACACAAGTATTAATTAAAACAACTGATCTGTACCCGTCTTTCATACTAATTACATAGTTCCAAAACCGAACAAGACAATCCAATTTGCGGAGGAAAGCCCTAGCCTCCCTCTATAACGATTATTCGATTAGCGCTCAACAAATACACCGACTGCATTATTCACTTTGAGGGGCAAGAACCGGCTTTAATCTCCACTAAATTGCTTACCGTCTGGGCTCGATTATCTCTGGTCTTTAGCGCACTCCAATATTCAGGGGTTAGAGATGCGACTGTAAATTCGAGCGGCTGTTTGAGGAAGGTAGGTAAAGGTTCTCAGATGTATATTTAGTTAACATTGCTTGTATTTCTCTATGTAAGTTAATTGTAATATTAATTGGAGAAATTTTGCCACAAGTTTCTTACCAGTGACGTAATATTATATAGACGAAGGTATATGGTATATTTTTGGCTTTATAAAACGGTCCATAAGACTGACACTTTTATCTGATACAAGTCACTGAAAGCTAAATCCCTTCTCCATACCACGCCCGCAGTGTTGCATATTACCCAATACAAAAATTCCCGCTTTTAATAAAATAAGTTGTGATTGGTCATTAAAAGTTTGGATTGGCTAAAATAAAATTCCATACGTCAATACGCTCGCGGCACAATTCCCGCGGGGTCATGAGCTAGTCAGATTTCTATAGTTATTCTGGTCTGTTGATTCTTACACACATAATATGAAAACATAGGTAATAACATGGAATCATTTAAGAGGCATTGGCATGTCCTCCATTTTAATATGTCCAGGATGTAAGTATGAGCTCGTACATGTGACAAAACTATCAGATAGTATTACTTATACACACACCGAGAGAGCAACCCTACAGCACAGCGGCAAGACACTCGCATTTATTTATCAACGTCTTTTATCACGTAGAGGCGGAGAAATGCGGAACCTCACAATAATTTTCACATATTTTCCGTGTAAGATTGAAGTGGCAACTTAAAATCCGCGTTCAATATTCAAGACGGATCCGCCGCTTACTTATAGCGCCTGCCGAAATCTCATCCAAAGCCAACAACAAAGAAGTTATTTCAAATTCAATAAACTCAAAGGAGCCGATATTGGGGAACCTTGGGATGTGTTCAGATTGGTTGGAAAGCGCGGGATGGGCCAATTTTCAGACGAACCACGGTATTGAGACTTTAAGATCATATTAATGATACTAGGAGGCCGATTTTGATCTAACAACATAATACGGTTTGGATCTTATTTTGATACGACCTTAACGATCGCTCACGCTGTTTGGTGCTTGCGAAATGCGATCAATTGTCTCATTAGGCAACTTACTCGCACTTACGCGCGCGCGATACTTAAAGTCTTGCGAGTTCATACATTTGCTACATACTTGCGTTCAGTGGCAACTAATCAACAATAATCACAAATCAATGTGTAAACAAGCACCCTATGTAGGTAGGCCTTTGAAGGCCAGGCCACATTTACCCTCTAGCCATAACTATTTACCAGTGTTGATATAAAAAATAAAATAAAATATAATTGATATTAAAATAGGCTAGATGACAAATTTTCATTAATGGTATCAACCGATCAGGTTTGTTTTTAGGATCAAATGTCTATATGGGACCCATTGCATTAAAGCAAGACAAAAGTCAGAAATGATAGTCTATGATCGACAGTCCTACTTCACTCGCGAAACGCTCCCAAGGGGCCCACAGGCTATCAGTCCGCCGGACGATATCAGCCTGTCAGTTAGAACAAAAATTTGACAGTTCCGAACAACTGACAGGCCGATATCGTCCGGCGGACTGATAGTCAGTGGGCCCCTTAACAAAACGATAAGTGAACGTGACATCAAAACAAGAAAATTTCGTTTTCGTCAGTGAAATATTGCGTTTTATAGTAGCCTACTTAGCGTAGCCTTACTTTTTCTTTTTGGAAGTAAAAAAAATTTTTTTGAAACTTTCAGGTCTTGTATTTTTGTATTATTTCCATATATTATTTTAATATCCACATTATTGTGATAAATTACTCATTTGCTATTTAACTAGAGTTTGTTGTAAAATTCATCATCATCCCTATTGGTCATGTTCAATTCAACCAGCTCACTTTTACTGGTCCACAAAGATCTTCGCCTCGCTCAGTGATTGGACTAACGCTGCTCTTAACTTTTCTCGGAGATTTGCCTCGAATGTGAATTTTAATAACGGATGCGTTATGACTGCTATTTCGTTGCTTTATTAAATCTCTGTTACGGTTTACATTTTGCATAAAGCTTTTATCGAATTTATTGTTTTGAATTGTCTGGTTTTACTTAGTGAAGTCCTCCCCATCTCATTGGAAAGGTGTCCTAAAAGTGCCCGGGGTCCGATTTCAGCCACCTAATCTTAGGATGTGGTGCAGGCTGGTAATGTTTTTTGCTAAAATGTGTGGCTCCGACCTATTAAACATTATTGACAGAGAGGTCTTGAATTACAAACCGATTCAATTTGACAGATCAAAGTATTAAATTCATCCTGTGTTAGTTTTAGTGTACCTATGACACGATGTAGGTGTCGTTTCAGACTACCTACGGTTCGTTCGACGAGACCGGCAAAATGCGAAGATTTGCATGTTTGTCAGCTGGTTGTTTATAGCAGTCTGATTTGACTCGTTTCGCAGAAACGTGTAAAGTTTGGAAAGGTACCTGTCACAACCTACAAAGTTCCGTCCGCAATCGGAACGGATTGTTTTGCAATACCCGCGTCGGGATATAAACCTACGCTATGCGTTCAGAAAAGATTCGGTTGAGAGATCGGGAACACTTAGTTCCCGATCTCTCAAATTAACCCAGAGGGGATCTAGGACTTGCTGGTATAAGTTAGGCTTTCTCACGTTTTCCGTTACTGAAAAGCAACTGGAAAGTATTAAATGAATTTGCTAATGATATTAGTAGTAAGGTGACTGTCCATTTGTAACTGCCGCTGCACTGCAGTTGCGACGTTACGCGGTACCGCACTACTGTAGCAGCACGACTGCGGCTGTTGCGG
Organism: Cydia strobilella; assembly: GCF_947568885.1. Classification (NCBI taxonomy): domain Eukaryota; kingdom Metazoa; phylum Arthropoda; class Insecta; order Lepidoptera; family Tortricidae; genus Cydia; species Cydia strobilella. Next base: position 14,927,230 of record NC_086050.1, read on the forward strand.
CGTGCAGTCGCGACAGCGTTCGTTGATGGCTTGTCAATGTCAAGTCATATAATGTCAGACGTACAAATAAAATACTAATTTACTTTTGTATTTTTTACGTGAAGAAGCGAGTGACGATAATGCTACATGCTACATGAAAAAGAAGACCAGTTGGCCTTTCTACAATAGTCAGAGTCCGACGAAGGCAGCTACGCAATATTAATAAAAAATCTGATATTTAATGGTGATCCTTTATTCAGATAATATTGCCGATTAAATGAAAAGCAATTCAACATTGAATGAGACTTAATAATTGACGAAATACAATCAAATTACTCAAATAAAATTAATGCAGAGGAAAAATTATTCTTAACATTAAGGTAAGTTCACAATGTGAAATTTTCTTCCCCATCCTCTTGCCTAAATGCGTGACCACCGCACACAGCAATCCGACGGAAACGGGACTCATGGAGTTCGTGATATATACGGGGGGAGTGCGCACTTGATCCACCTGCATCACGTATAGGTACTCGGCCGTCAGAAACGTGCGGCTGGATTTAGAAGTCTGTAATAAACGTCCCCTCAAAACCATGCCAGGTAGGCTCTTTTAGCAGGCCTTTTATTGATTTCTGCAAAGTGATTCGTGGGTTGTGGAGATGACGATGCGACACGTAAGAATAAAATTATCCAATGGTGGGCAGGCAGTCGTTCGGTGTTAGCAAAATATTACAGATTTATCTTTCTAAGTATCCGTATTAAGCCAATTTTACTTTCCTTAGGTACCAAACAGTGAAGTATGATGAATAAAATAATTTGTAATTTACACTTCATATTGTCCAGTTGCAGGTGTGAATGGGCGACGGCACTCTATGATATGACCGCACCATCCATATAAAACTTGACGGGCGAGACAAGAAATCCTTTATGAAGAAAGATATTTCCCTCGCCTTGGCCGATAGAAAGAACTTTTAATAAATTAATTTGAATAATAAATGGTTTCCTCGTGTTGGTGTGAAGAATTACGTGTTGCACTGTAACACAGTTTGTTTAACCCTCATGCCTTGAGACCTCCGCAACTGTCAATATTCTAAATTTTAAACCATTCGCTTCTCTCGTGGTTCAATTTTGTATCGTTTTGTATGTTTGGATATCAATATGTTACCATGAGGTATTAAATAACATCTTTGCCCCTTGTAATAAAAATAAATGATTGCTTCTTTTATTTAGCTCAGGAATGGCTTTGCAATGACAAAATGAGAAATTGTCACCATAAACGACATTAATAATCAATAATCTCAAAATACGTTAAATTTGTGAAAGCTGATTCCACAAATCTGCCTTAAGTTATATACCTTAGTTTTATTGGATGTATATAATGTACAAATTTCTAGAGAAGGCGGAGAATGTAAAGTTATAGCAAGAATAGTGCCTGGGCGTGGGCATAGATTTAATAATAAACTATACAATTATTTTCTGGATCAACAAGAGTAGAACCTAAATCAACTTCAACTGAATGCTACTAAACAAAGCCCTCAATGTCAACCTTACGTGCAGAACATGTTGAACATATAATGTATACACTTTTTTGGGAAACAGGTTTTTCGTAAATTAATAAAAAAGTAAAAAATAAGACATGTTTTATTTTTCACAACTCTTTATTAACTTTAGTTTTGTCCGCCATGATCGTGATATCAGCAGCTTGAGCCTTGAACTGCAACTTGTAGGTACCTGGAAATTAGAAATTATCTTTTCAGTTTCATGTTGTATTTTGAATATAACTATGTATTTTTGTATGTATATGATTTATTGCTTGCAAGATGGTTATTAAGTTACATATATGTATGTCTGTTTGTTGAATTTCACTTCAAATCAGTAAAACGGAGCTAGTAGCGGACAAGCTGTGTTAAACGGTTTGTCTTTAGATATTCTGGCCACATCATCGCAAAAAATAAATAGGTAATAGTGACCCGACCACCAAAATGGACTTTTAAATATTCGTAGTAAAATAATATTAATTTTATACTTACATCGACGTGATCCTCACAGCAATATTGTGTGTAACACTTGAAGTATTCCATTCCACATTTACTTCACGACAACACCGTCTTTCACGTAGGTCTTCGCGGACTATAATTTTTGTAAATCATTCCCACAAGTGGAAACAAGGTTTTTGATATATTAAGCAATCAAAATCTACTGTTTAGGTATTAAAAATTATAAATCAAATCGTAAGAAACTAGCGGTTTAACTGAATTTTTTTATTATGACAATTGATGACAATGACATCTTTGACAATTACGTGAGTGACGGATTTATTTACTATGGTTCGATAACTTTTACTATACGATGACAGTATTATATTCAGCCTCGCGAGAAGGTCAAACTAAGGTCATCAGTATATTTGTTGAAATATCTTCAATCCTCGATTATTATATCGCAGCAAATGTCGGAAACTGTTGCACAAGAAGAAGGTCAAGGAGGGGCGACTAAGATGGTACGGGCACGTCATGAGGCGAGACGATAGCCACCCCGTAAAAACAGTGCTGGACATTAATAGCACGCAGCGACCAAGAGGCAGAGGCAGACCGCCCTCCACTTGGTGGTACACCGTCGAGAGGGACCTAAAAACCCAGAATATCCCATTGTTGACAACCCAGGACAGACTGGCCTGGCGCAAGCGCACAAGAAGGCCCGACCCCAAATGAAGTTGGGATTAAGGGCAGGAAGAAGAAGAAGAAATGTCGGAAACTGTTTAAAAACATAATATCTCGAAATGGTTTTCGAAATAGAACATTAAAAAAAAAATGAACAATCCTAATTAGAGATTGGATTTTGCAAGTAGTGAGTGAGAAGTGCGACTGTGTGCACGTTTTCCCCCGCAAAAAATGGCAGAACGATTTGTACGGTAAGATATTGCTTGGGCTCCTCCCTTCCGACGTGTCGGAAGCCGGTGTTGCTCGAAGGGTTTGCCAGACTATAGTTAACTTCCGAATTTGACACTCTCTTTTTCGGACCTATCATTCTAGTTTCCTAACTGGCTCTGTGATACTCGTATGGCTCAATATAGATTAGCAAAAAAGTTTACAGTAGTACTACAGTCGCCATCAGATATGTCGGAGCGACCGAGGTGCTAAATATATCTGAACATGCACTCTAGCGCCTTGACAATAAAGGCTTGTTCAGATATTTGTGAGCTCCTTGGCCGCCCCGATATATCTGCGATATATGGCGACGGTACCATCGGGGTTGTTTATCCGTGGGTGTAATAACTCCTTAGAACGTAGTGGTTATATCCTCTTTGCTTAAAACTACTAATATCTGTGATCAAAGACAATTCAGTGCAGGTGACAGATTTGACGTGCGGTCTGCAGCCGCAGTTGCAATAATACACCAAATACGCAAAAATGGCCATGCTACGTGCAGTCGGTCTTGTCATTCATTTTACTATGGAAATTGACAATAACACCGACGTGTCGGAGCAGTAGTGCAGCTGCGGTCGGGAAAACGTTAAAATCACCATATTACGTGCAGTCGATATCGTCATTCATTTTACTATGGAAATTGACAATAACACCGACGCGTTTGGGCCGCCGCAGTAGTGTCGGAGCAGCAGTGCAGCTGCGGTTGGAAATGGACAGTCACCTTTATAGTTCCAAGAAACTCACTGGTATGATCCCCGGTTCTAACCCCTGGCTGCCTAACCAAGGTGACCAGATAAAAAACGGAAATCGAAACTTAAATTATGTATGGAAATAGTCACGTGACTTTTCGTAGCATTTGTCATCCTAATATGTATTTTTCCTTTGGCGTTTGTTGATGTACGATTGCTTGATTGTCATATTGGCCTGATCTTCGGCCTTACCGCTAGGCTAAATCAAAAATAATGTATTCAAACAATTTGGTTACGCTGTTCTGCAGGTTATGTAATGGTCTGTTTACACAATATTACACATTGATAAGTGTTTAGTGCAAATTAATACATTTTTTTACATGCATTTAGTAGCAAATGTATAAACTCTCACTTAACACGAATCAATGTGTGAACAAGCCCTTAGACACAAAATAAAACTGCCCAAACGCTGATTGTCAAAATAACCACCGACGAATGTACGAAAGACAATAACAATCAATACATATCCAATATAAAGCCTGACCAGGAATATATGATTACGCGCCATGTTGCGGAATTGCACTGGAACTAATGTTTTCATACTAGGTATACTGAACTGTCACCCTATACATGAGAATCACATCGCCCTCTTGACAATGATCATACTCGTATATTCCTGGTCAAGCTTTACTTACAGATGTAGTTCATCATTGTTTTCCTTCGTATTTTCTCGGAAACGTTCGTATTTGTCATGCTACTTCACAACCTAGGTACTTTTTGTACCGAGACTGAATAAAATAGCAAAACACGTTCGTACGTTTCCGTGAAAATACGATGGAAAATAATTATGCACTACATCTGTACTTTCAACCTTCCTTCCCTCTATAGTAATACAAAGAAGATTCTCTTTTTATTTCTTAATTTTACGCTATAGTGGACTCGCTAAAAGAACCATATAACATAGACGAGCAAGCGACTAGAAGCGCCACTTAAAAAAGGTTTTACACGCACAATGCACAGTCATGTATTCGCTCAGTCTCTGTGGCGCTGCTCTGGCAGCTATTAGTCACATTACTTGTCTAACAAGTTGACAGCTGTCAAAATATACAAGTTGATAGCTGTCTCATGAGTTGTGTATATCTAGCAAATTCATAGACATAGTATATTCAAGTAGTTATAGACGCGCCACCGAGCGACCGGGGGTAAGAGAAAGAATATCCACATAAAATTTGGGCAGCATAGGATTTTTTCTCTTTCACCTTATACATTTCGGTATTTCGCCATCGCCTCCTATCTATGATGCCACCCGGTCGGTGATAAGGACAAAGCATGGCACTATTTTCTCTTTCCTCTTATAGGAATCGCATTAAGACTATCTTTCTCTATCAAAGAGTGTCAGGCCCTAGCAAATAGCACAGATCTACAATATACAAGATTGTCTGTCAAATACCAAAACGTGTCATTGGCAGTTTTGACACTTTTGACTTCATAAATATGATTGATTGCTTAAATTATTTGCTTTTGTATATTTTGAGGTAGGTATAATCACCCCCCACTGTATTTTCTAAACACAGCTTTTCGTATTTTACCTTACGTTTTGGTACATTCAAGACGCCGCCACTATGGGGCTCAAAACTGGTCACGTATTTAATTTGTAGTCTGCCTCTTTTGCACTCGTCTCTCAGTGTATACGTGAGGGCTTCCCTTTTGCAAACAATTATCTTTAGGCATAGGCGTAATTTTAGACTTGAGATATCTAGTTTTAAATTAATTTGCCTGTATACTTCATTGAACTATTATTACTAACGTATATAACCGACACAGCCAGTATTTAGCGCCATGAGTTGCTGCCGTTTTGGCATCAAACCATAGAAGCGGAGCGTGAATCTCGCGACCTAAACGCGTAAGCAAAGGGACCGGCCCGCTATCTCTTATCGGGGTTTTATAAGGGTATTGCATAAGGCTTAACTCACCATACCCTTTGCCACACGAAACCCTTTGTTTTGGTTTTAAAAACCCTTATATAAAGCTACCACATTTCAGTATCGGTAGCCCAAATACCCTTACAAAACCCTTATCATCCGCTCACCAACACCTTGCATATTGCTTATAAGGGTTAGCCTTATAAAGGGCTTCCCTTTTAGCATATAAGCGTGCTAATTTAAGTCGTCTACCTTGTTCATAAAGCACACATTACTTCGAATCCGAGCGATCGTCGGCGGCGACGGCGGCGTTCTTTGACTAGGCACGTATTTTCTTTCCTTTTCATACACTACCGTAGATATATACTAATCCTGTCTCTTTCACGCAAAGGGAAACCTTTATAAAAAGCGCTTAAAGATAAGGGTAACCCTTATTAAGAGCTAGCCTTATTTTTGGTTAGCTTTTCGGTATGGGTTAGTCAAAGGTAAGGGTATGAATGGGCTTGCAGTTCAAAAGGGAAAGTCTTTCAATGTGTTAGCCGTGTTTAAGTGTCGCCCATTGAAAGGGTTTTATCGCGGAAAGGGTTGTCCGGTCCCTGGTAAGCATGAATTTTACGGCGCTTACGACGTTTTGGTCGCGTGGTACAGGTTGTGGTAGCGACAATTTTATTGTTTGGTATGTCGTCTCTATAGTAATAATAACTCAGTGGTATACTTATTTAGATTGTGTTTTTGAGCAGGATATGGCTAGCTTACATTATCTAATAACTAGCTTTTGCCCGCGACTTCGTCTGCGTGAACTTAGTAACCGCAGCTGGAGTAAGAATAGCGCCTGGAAAATATCTCATAGCAATCTAAATTTGAGTATATTATGCACACAAATTAGCAGGCTCTTCGTTGATTATCTCAATTCCACTCCGCTTTTTACTTTCTTAAGGGATGATTTTCGGGATAAAAACTATCCTATGTCCTTCTCAGGGACTCAACCTATCTCTATGCCAAATTTCATCTAAATCGGTTCAGCGGTTTAAGCGTGAAGAGGGAACAGACAGACAGAAAGACAGACAGACAGACAGACAGACTTTCGCATTTATAATATTAGTATGGATTTGCAATTATGATTGTAACATAGTAGGTAGTCAGAATATATTTGGAGCATTTTCTATGAAAAGGAACCTCATTGTCAATGGCGCTTACGCCGCACAACGTCGCGCGGCATTGTATTTATTTCGGAGCATCGTTTATAATGGCGTAAGCGCCATCGACAATAAGGTCCCTTTTTATAGAAAATACCACATTTAACGGAAGGGGCTGGAGCTTTTTTTATATAAGTAATCTTGTATATACATAATAATATTGCAGTAAATATAAATTCAAAATGGCGCAAAAAATATTATGTGAATTTAACGTGCACTCTTCCCTTAGTTATTGGAAAGTATCGCTTTTTAATGTAATTTCCGAAACGGAAAACTGCCGTTCCCAAGGGACTCCATCTAATGGATTCGTGCATACTTTCCGTGGAACTCTGTCGCAGGAGTAAAGGAACTGAACAGAGAATCAGTTTGATTTCATTTCGAGTCTAAAAGAATATAGATCCAGTCAGCATCAAAAGTAACGGATCAGACTACGCGTCAAAAGTATCCACCATTTTCTAATAGCTTACTCGTAATAAAAAGGCCCGTATGTTGAACAATTAGACTGTTTCAGATACATTATAACTCGACATAATAGAGATATACGATCTAAAAAAACCAGAGTGGCAGATACTTTTATTGCGTTGTGTCGTCCGCTACTATTCATGCTGACTCTACTAGATACGTGAGTTGCCCGTAGGAGCCAAGCGGTCACAAACATAGCATTATCAACACATGAGTATGCATATCAGATATTTTTCCCTTTGGTATATTACTCAAAACATTTTCTTGATTTCCAGTGTTTTTTGCGTATGGAACATTAACTGGAACATTATAGGGGTATTTAACGGCTCATCACTAGTAACCACATTTATATCGATTCTGTTGCTCATGTACCAAAAACTTGTAAGTGTACGTTAAGCGTTTCGTTACTCTGTTCCGTTTATTTATCCATAAGCTCTGCGACTGTTACCGTCATATTAAATTCCTTTTAACTTGTGCTTTTTCTATTTGTGCCGCTCCATATTAAACTCGAATTAGATGGCATGACGGCAAAAGACGTGCGGAATTAATGGATGAATAAATTTTTCAGGCTGAGTGTATGATGTTTTTATTTGTGCAGTGTGCTCGAGTTCTATATGCGACTAAATATACACAGTGGACCCCAATAACCTGACATAAGTATTATATAGGTACCTTTGTATTAAGGTGACGATCGGATGTTAACTGCATATGAATTGTTGCGGCGTCATTGTTGCCGCCGCTGTCTATATCAATTTCCCTAAAATGACTGTCGCACTAAGCATTACTACTTACCGCGGTTATATAGTCCATCACTTATTGTAACAAGGAAATTGACAGAAACAACGGCAGTAACAAGAACGCCGCAACAGTAATGTAGCTGCAGTTGACAACCGAACGTCACTGTAATGGCTCCTCTACGCGATGGCCCAGCGCTGGACCAGCGAGATGGCCATGCGATGGTTATGGCTCCTCTACATGATGGCCCAGCGCTGGACCAGCGAGACGGCCATGCGATGGTTATGGCTCCTCTACATGATGGCCCAGCGCTGGACCAGCGAGATGGCCATGCGATGGTTATGGCTCCTCTACATGATGGCCCAGCGCTGGACCAGCAAGACGGCCATGCGATGGTTATGGCTCCTCTACATGATGGCCCAGCGCTGGACCAGCGAGACGGCCATGCGATGGTTATGGCTCCTCTACATGATGGCCCAGCGCTGGACCAGCGAGACGGCCATGCGATGGTTATGGCTCCTCTACATGATGGCCCAGCGCTGGACCAGCGAGATGGCCATGCGATGGTTATGGCTCCTCTACATGATGGCCCAGCGCTGGACCAGCGAGATGGCCATGCGATGGTTATGGCTCCTCTACATGATGGCCCAGCGCTGGACCAGCGAGACGGCCATGCGATGGTTATGGCTCCTCTACATGATGGCCCAGCGCTGGACCAGCGAGACGGCCATGCGATGCTTGAGAGCATGCACCATGGAATGGGCTACGTGTAGATGCGTACGCACCATTGCTGGCCCACTACCTTTGATGTGCAGACGGAAAACTGACACCGTGGCCATCCCAACGCCATTCCGCCGCGCCATCCGACACCACTTAGTAGGCCAGTATGATGGCCCATCGTGTAGAAGAGCCATAACGATTTAAATTTCGTAATTTTTAATCAGTTATTTACTTGAATAATCTGCTAGATACCTAATATTTTTATTGAGTTATATGCTCACACTGAAATGGCCTGGCCACAGACGACAAAACTATTTTTTATTTTCAAAAAGGCTTAGGTGTCAGCCACTGGGGGACTTCCCTCTATTGTTTGCAGCAACAACAGTGTATTAACTACGCCAGTTTACGCGTATTGACACTCGCGTGTTATTGCAGCGTTAATTAAAGCAAGCCGCGAGCGCAGGGAAATTGCTAATTATGAAGCCAAGGATTCCCATTACTTGCACAAGCTCGGGTGAAATCTCAAGGTGTAGTTCACCTTATTATTGTCAAGAAAAGAGCGTACTCTCATTTTAAAGGCCAGAAACTCACTTGCAATCCCTCTGGTGTTGCAAGTGTCCGCGGGCGACGGTTATTGCTTATTATCAGGCGATTTATCTGCTCGTTTGCCTCCTATATCATAGACAAAAAAACATCCTTTCACATTGAATACCCGTAACGCTGCGTCTTACGTAAGCGAAGAACTCGCGAACGCGAAGCGTAGCAGCGCGGCGCGCTGCGGAGTGGCGCGGCGGGCCTACGGCGTTCGCGTTCGCAACGCAACGAGATCGCCCACGTAGGACACTTCTATATCAAAGGATTGATTCGCCCCGCGCCGCATCGCGTCCGCGTGTTGTTCGCTTACGTAGTACGCTGCGTAACACAATTTAACATTTACTTATCTACTATGTTGCTATTGATTTCTGACAGGTGCTTGTATGCGAAAAGTTAAAAAAAATTTACACTAAAAACAGATTATTAGGAGCGATATAGGATATAGATACAGGGAAAGTAAGGTCCACCAATATATTGTTTAGATTATATTTCGTATACTTATATGCGTAGGTAAGCGGTGAGATCGTGTTCGTAAATTTGTTATTTGCTAATCAGAATCAGAATAAGATCATTTATTTGCTTTCACGTATAAATACATGCAAATACAGTTATATACAATACTCTAAAGTACTTGCAAATCTTTGCGTTTAGTGGCTAATATATGAACTTGCAATAAACACTAATCAATGTATAGACAGGCCCCAACGTAAAGGACTGGCACACTTACACGTGTTGTAGTTATGTAATCGAATCAGGCCTAAAGGCCATTCGAACGTACACTGAAATCAGAATGATTATGTGAATGATGTCATTTAGTTATCATGCGTCTCGCTCGCGCAAATACATGTACGTACAAATACGAGTGAAATGCACGATAACTCTAGTGTACGTTCGATTTGGCCTGCTACATTGGTCCGCCGACAGCGCTGGCGTGCTTTGGGAATTACAGCGCTGCGCCGAGTAACAGCGATGCTAATAAGGCACTGTTATCTTTATTGAATATACCTACAAGCCAACCTAGCTACTCGTATTATGATAACGTGCAGTAGCCAAATAGCGAATAATGTCAAAACTAGTCCGCCATATAAAACAAACCAAAATAACTTAGTGGTTTTTAAAAATCCATCGCATGTTGTACCACCCACCACACGTTGATACTTTTTTTTCAACTTTTAAAATAAGTAGCGGGCTCACAAAATACACCTAAGTCCATATTTCATTAAAATATAGCTTATAGTTTTCGAGTAAAATGGCATGCCTGTGACGTATGGAGAGAAGGACGGATGGACAGACAGACATGACGAAACTATAAAGGCTTCGTTTTTGCCATTTTGACTGGAACCTTAAAAAGAGTCACCATGGATGACAATTTCAACAAAGAACCATTTTAAAGTGAAATAATTGTCATAAGAAAAAGTGACCAAGGCCTCCAGGCTGGAATCGAACACCGGCCACCGGGCCACAGCGTAGGTCGAGTAGTTACTATATAATAGTAGTGTTTCTACATGAAATAAAAACAAATTAAAGTATATTCTGAAAATAATTTAATTTGTTCTAAGTATAGTTCTAACAGTAAGAACCATTTTCATTGCACTTTTGTGTATTTTTGTGTCTGTACTAAAGAAACAAGTCTGTATTCCGCCCACGTAGTCGCGCGGAAGTATGCATTTAATGGAAATAATCCAATAGCACTGCACTAATGACCCTATACGGACGTGATGGCTTCGCGTTTTTAACCTTCAAATAATAGATCACGGTAGAATAAATCGTATTTATTGCTGATGATTGTGTATCAAAGATAGATATAACTCCGTAATATAATATAAGTAAGTAAGTAGATATAAGTTACTCTATGTTGTGTATTAATGGTAAGTATTGACAGGAAATGGTATCTTATGGCGGCTGGCGCTTACGTCGCATAGCGCCGCAATAATTTGCGGCGCTATGCGCTATCCAATATTAATTGGAACGGCGTTAATAATAGCGTAAGCTCCAACCGCCATAAGGTACATTTATACGTCGGACGTCACATATCTTTACTATTTCATATCTAGTGAATCTCTAATTCATTTCCCGAATCGCGCCGCAAGTTTTCGAAAATAAGTGTAGGGTAAGATGATTGACACTGGATCACTCCATTTTCTAATGCTCGTATCTCGAGTAATAACAGATTATTGTGTGACATACTTGATTTGTGAACTATTGTAGACATAATTTAGTCAAGTTTTATGATGTCATACTTCAAAATCTAAATTTCTAACCATTTAGTGCCAGTAACGTTTTTAATGAAAAATGGGAATTGACTCACTGTGCAACAGGGGGTGGGTACACTAAATCAAACGGTTGTCTGCAGTAAATCAAAGATGGAAATCGTCTGCTAAGTTAGTAGTCTCGTTGGTTATTATGCTCAAACGACTTGCGATCTTCTTGAAAATAAATTTATTAACTTTATCTGAAAAAAAATTCATTGTTCCTTTAGCGAGCTTTGAGCCACTGTCAACCTGATCCAGTCGATCCACTGACGGCCTAGGCCTCAATTACGAAATGAATTCATATAAAAATAAAAATAAACGTGTCAAAATATTAATCAATGTTAATCATATCTAAACTATACTATACTTTATTCAGATTCAGATTCAGATTATTTATTTATAAACATACATTAAATACAGTTTACACGTCAATATCTTATAACTAAGTTGATATAATTTATAACTTAAGTGTTGCATATTATTTATTTACATGTTCACAATTGCAGAACCAACAGTAACAGTAAGTATGAGGGCTTTATACACAAATTACACATGGTAACAGTAGGCGTAAAATATAATACAAAAATTATAAGTGGGTGCAACGATCTCTTTGCAGAAACTCGTTAGTACTATAGCATGCTAATTCGATGAGCATGTTTTTAAGCTTTTTAGGCATTGTATTAAATTAGTTAAAAAAAAATATACAAATAAATTTATAGTTATATATTTCGGATAAATACATTACAATTTACATATACATCTTGAATTGATAGTTTAAAAGATGAGCAGAACTGCGTCGGGAGGGGCTTGTAATAAAATAAGTAGAGTTAGACCAAAAAAAGTCTGCATCGATTTTGATAGCATACGCAGTGCAATTGTTATTTATACGTCATAATTTCATAGAAGTTTGACATTTAAAACAACACTTACACTGCGTGTGGTCTAACTCTAAATACCTATTGCAATTAAACAAGTTGATTCATTTTAACTGAATAAAATTTTAATTATCATAACTTCGCATCGGATTTCAAATAGGTACTTACATTTTTATAAAATTTGTTCTTAGTGAACTTCGTTAGCTTAATTAAAAATGTTAATTGAAATCAATATTGCGCTAAAGAAAAGAAGTGGTACCTACTTTTTCGTAGAAATTGGTTTATCCAATATCAACATTTCATTAAATACCTAAGCGCCCGTGGTTAATATAAATAAAATGGGGCATTCTCTATGAAAAGGGACCTTATTGTCGATGGCGCTTACGCCGCACAGCGTCGCGCGGCATTGTATTTACCTATATATCAGAGCATCGTTTATAATGGCGTAAGCGCCATCGACAATAAGGTCCCTTTTTATAGAAAATACCTCAAATTAACATTAATTTATGTAAAAGCCAGTGAAACTAGCCCAAACAGAAACAAGTCTAGACTATAATAATAGAATATAGTTGTTTTGTTTAACCACAACTGTATAACATAATTATATGTAGGTACATCTGGCGGGTAACAAACTAGGCTGAGGCTGTATCATGGGGCCACGAAGTGCAAATACTTGAGACAGATTTGAAGCAGGTATAAAATTAAAAAGAAGAATCAATGTTATTTTATTAATTACTACCGACAATGCTGATGTATTATACATATAAACCATCCTCTTGAATCACTCTATCTATTTAAAAAAACGCATCAAATCCTTTGCGTAGTTTTAAAGATCTAAGCATACATAGGGACAGACATCCATCCAGACAGCAGGAAGCGACTTTGTTTTATACTATGTAGTGATATGCGCTAGCACCAGGTTTGTGTGTGTGTGTGTGTGTGTGTGTGTGTGTGTGTGTGTGTGTGTGTGTGTGTGTGTGTGTGTGTGTGTGTGTGTGTGTGTGTGTGTGTGTGTGTGTGTGTGTGTGTGTGTGTGTGTGTGTGTGTGTGTGTGTATGTATGTGTGTGTGTGTGTGTGTATGTGTGTGTGTGTATGTGTGTGTGTGTGTGTGTGTGTGTGTGTGTGTGTGTGTGTGTGTGTGTGTAAGGAAAATGGTCTCCATGTCATTATATAATAGTCCCACTAATTACTTTTTCATAAACGCCTTAACTTTACCTATATATTTTAAATAAAATAGTTATACAAATAAATAGTACTAATTTCGTCAATGTTGTCAAATAAGTGCTTACCTACGCAATTTACTTTTGAAGGAAAGTTTACACTGAGTATAACCCTTTTCGTACACTATTGATCCATCCGCTGTCACATATTGATGTCTCGACACCCTAATCTTTTATACCGAAACATATCGTCCCATTCGTTTACACAAATCCCATTGCATGTACAAAGGGAGGCTATATTGCTGATCCCTAAAAAATCGAAGGAACCCTAAAAGATCAGTCGCTGTACGCGTATTGCATTGCCATGCGCTGGATAAAGGCGCGTCACATGAAAACGTTACACATGCGTTTAAGATCATTATGGATTTTACTGGAGTCATTTTTTTGTGAGATAGGGCCAGTAGCATTACTTAGAAATTAATTGTACTTTATGTAGGTACCGAAGGCTACAGTTAATCATTAACAATACCACCTTCTTAAAGCATGACCAGAAATATAATAATCACGCGCCATGTTGCGGAATTTCACTGGAACTATTTTTTTCATACTCTACTGAACTGTCACCCTATACATGAGAATAACAGCGCCCTCTTGACAATGATCATATATTATTGGTCAGGCTTTAGTAGGCGTAGGTAAACCGGTGTAAAGCCGAGTATTCCAGCATTTGTCCCATCAGGTGTCAAAACCAATAATCCAAAAATACGTGCAAAGAGTCAGCTAAGCTGACTCAGCTTACCAGCACGTATGGTACAAATATCTGAACACGCCTTTATTTTCAAGGCGAGAGTGCGTGTTCAGATATTTTTGAGCACCCTGGCCACTCCGATATATCTGATGGTGAATTTATGTTGCAATTAAGTGTTACTTACATCCTAGGTTTGGTTGTTAGTAGTCATGATGACATCGGAACATAATAAAGGGCAGAGGCGATCAAACTATTTCTTTCTTACGCTATTACTGTCACGACATAAAAGGACGACCATGGTTTTAGAGTCGGATGTATATATTTCAATAGTGACCTCCCAATGTATGTTGCATAGGTACCTAATGTTACCTACGGCCCTGCGGTTAAATGGTACCAAAATCAGTCTACAAATCGCAAGTAACCCGGTAGCCATCATGTCACCGCTTTACAACATGATCCGCGAACCTGCAGACAGACGCACGGCTCGCTGCGACAAAGTGAGAAAAATATGGTTGCTCAATATTTATAGGATTTTTATTTCCGTCGTTTAGCCTCGGCTACACGTCCACCGGTGCGACAAGAAACCTGTGATACTGGAAGAGACTACGGTTGGTTTAAGGGTAGTTGGTTAGAAGCCCTGGTGGTTCTGATCCTGGTAAGATCCTGGTTAGTACGGTTTTTACTCACTATTATTTTTAGTCGCTTTTGGCGACATGTTTCGGATTCTTTGCAGCAGTGCACGACGTACAACCGCCGCGGACACTCGTGCCTGAGGAAGGATTCCCAAAGAATCCGAAACATGTCGCCAAAAGCGACTAAAAATAATAGTGAGTAAAAACCGTACTGTTCTAAGTATTTTGAAATATGTCTCACGATAGTGTAAGTTCGAAGATCCTGGTTATCATTAGATGTTTGGTAATACAGGCTTTGCTTTGTTTGGGGCTTAGGTAACATTGTCGTCAAATATTTTTTTATTTATACTGTTTACTGCTAGAGCTTTAACGAATCTTAAAATGCAGCTCAGATACGCTCAGCTCTAAACAGGTTTTCAATCGTATCCAAACCATATGGTACTTACTTATTTTATTGATCGAGACCTGAATCCGACCGATACTCTTGTTCAATTTGTCCCTTATATTGTAAACAAAAAAAACCTTTTTCCGAAAGTTGGGGATTATTAGAGTAGGTTACCTACTATTTGAGTTGTTATATCATAATTGGTGACATTTGTATTATAAATGTTCTTTCTTTTTGGTACAGAAAATACAAACTAAAAACCTTATCGTATAAATAAGCCATAATACATCAAAGTAATTTTAAGTAACAAACTGCTTTTCCCTTCCAGGGTTTTATCAGCCACATTGTTGTTTTTCCCCAGTGCATTCATTTGGGCTTAGGATAAATAATGCATGTGGGGGCATCGGTATTCCGCAGTCCACACGGCATCGTCCGAACTTCTGTTACAGTTGCTGCATTCACTAAATGCAGTTGAAGAAACCCTTAACAACTTAAGTTTAAAGTTTAATCTTGCTTAATTTGCATGTAAATGATGCTTTGTAATGGTCTATATGTTGTTAATGCTTTTGAACATTACTGTCCTTTTCGTTGGCTTGGAAAAAGTGATTCGAGTGTGTTGACGTATTTGGACTTAGTGGTTGTTAGTTGATCTGTACCTTAAGATGTTTCTTAATGTGGAATGTGTGCGTTTATTTAGCACCTATTTAATTGCGTATATCTACTTGTTTTGTTGTAGGGTTACCCTTGGCGTAGGTACACTACATTTAGCTTGAATCCTTATACCATACAGTAAATCAACTATAGAGAGAGAGTCATTATAGCATAATAATATGATTATTATATTGTTGTTTCAACACTGATTCCAACCAACTCGCAATGAGTAACTCGGAACTTTGGTACCTACTCACCTACTATGATTACAAAATATAGTTAGGTATTTTTATCAATCACTCTTTGGAGTCTTTGGCGAATATAAACATAGTGTAAGTATACATTTCAAATGAAATTCTAAGGTTTGTGTGAAGTATAATAAACTGAAATGGATGTCATATATTAAAGAAAAAGTGACGAAGCCCTCCAGTGGTTTATTGTTTATTATTCTAAAACATTGAAATTACAGCGTTCGCCAATACATTACAATCTTAATACTAACCAATATTACTTAACCTAATACATAAATTAATACATCGATTCAAATATTCGTTTACATTGTTCTATAAGCTGTGACCACTTGGATGCGAACACGTCAATGTGCGGTGCCACATTAAGCACAGAGTTGAGCAGCGTGAGTGCGGTGTGTAGCGGCGCTTGGCGCAGCAGCCCGCTGCGCGCGGGCGGCGCTGCCAGCAGCCGCGCGTGGTGAAGGCCCTAAGGGGTTCCTAAGGATAGTTTGAAGTTCCTGCCGTGGGGAGTATAGGCCAAACCCTGGGACTTATTAATAGGTTGGTGATGTTTTAAATAGATTATGCATCATATCTATTATTAGTGCAAGTATCTAAATTAGTACCACAGCAAAGTACAAACTCGGTCAACGAACCCTGTGCATTCATATTTCGTGTAGAACACAATTTCCCGGCTCTAAGTCTGGCCATAAAAATAGCCGTGAATCCTACTAGCTTGCACGGGAAAATAGTCCAAGAGGCAGGTGATAGCTTAGTCGAAACTTCCTCTATAGCGGGGGCTATTCTGATACCGTGTGATATAAAGACCGAAGTGCAAAGCTTTGATTTGTTTAGTCTTGAGAGACTTTAAGCTATAGTTCTAATTGATGTGATATCCGCGACAATGCGATCGCTACAGTGTCCATGTAAAAATATCAATATCGCTTTACGTAAACTTGTTTTTTACTAAGTACAGTTCGTGGAAGTTCAATGCTTTGTAAAATTGCGAATGACAGTCTCGTGGTCGTAGTCCCATTGCCTGTCACGTAGTCACCCGGTAGCCATCGTTTGTCATTCTTGGTTAAATAAACTGTATATTATTCAAAAACATTTATATCACAGTAGCTATTTCGGTTGTTCTATATCAAAAACAGATAGCTATTGAAATCCAAAGGCAACAAGCATTATCATATTGGCAGATTGTTTTCGTAATAACCCCCACATTCCCAAAGGAGTCTACTTTCATATACCTCGCTATTTACTGCAGGTGACTTACAAATCGATATTGCATGTCGCAGATGCACCCTTTTACGGTAGATGCGAAATGTATATACTTACTATTTTGTGCCTTATTCCATTGTAATAAGGCGAAATATGTATATTTATTTTTTGTACTGTTGCCAGTTATTTAAGTGAACCAGCTGAAAATTGTGTTAAAGAATATTGGGATATAAATTGGTGCTGCAACTAAATTGAGAGTGCCAATCAAGAAAAATTTAGAGCTACCCACTTCCAAAGTGAAGAGATCCAATTTTACCAATTTTTTACTCGATATTTTACTGATTTGTCAATTATGATTTTGACGAACTCTTTTTTTTTTCAATTCTAACTACTTATCTTTGAAAAGCAACAGAATTGTCTTTCACAAACCGACACAAATGCTTCTTAATTATGTTAAAAGAGCGCTAAGTAAAATAACAAGGACGATATAATTGAAAGAAAACACTAAACCCTAATGTAATTAAGAAAACTAGACCCCCGAGTCTAGACGTAGGGATCGTAAAAGACTCGAAACGAAATTAAATTTTGTCTTCGAGTGTAACAGAAACCATTGCTGGCCTTTGCACTTATCGTGATGCGCTGGAGACGTTATCCATTGTATTTTAGCGGCCGCAAAGTTATCGTAGGTACCGGGTTACATGAAGATACAAAACCTTAACAAATTATACACCGTTTTTTTTCGCAGGGGTAAATACATTTACGTATCTCACCCCCGAGCTGCGAAGGCCCGTTGGGGATGGGGTGGTATGTGGGACTCGCTCCTCCGGTACTCCCTCGGTTACTCAGAGGGAGGGGAGGAGAATACCCACTAACTTCCCCTGCGGCGTTACCCTCTCTGCCGTTATTGGGGAGCATTGTGAGGTCACGAGTATTCTATCACGATGCTCCCCCGAACAAATTATACACCTACACCTACCTCAAGAATCACTCTTTTATAGATGAAAATCGCATGAAAGTCCGTTTAGTAGTTTTTGAGTTTATCGCGAACATACATACACACAAACAGACGGACGCGGCGGGGGACTTTGTTTTATAAGGTGTAGTGATTACCCACTTTGTCCACCCTAATTTTGGTAGATTATAAACTGGTAACTTTCTGTGAAACATTCCATACAGAATGTCCCCATCTTCAATGCTATTGACTATAAACACTAATTTTGATCCGGAATCCGTGAGGGAATGGAAACAGTACAGATGGATGCTGATATAAGACCGATGAGAATCGAAGAACCGCATATAAATGTTACACAGTTGCATTTCCATCCCACTGCATATTTCCTAGAAGTATGTTCCACGTGAAACGGGTGTAATGCATATTGAATTTTTATTCAAGTTTAAAAATAAGACAAAGGGGGTTGAGCGTTTGAGGGAATGCATTCTTCGATATTCGCTTGATATGATCTTTTTATTGAATGAAAATTTAAGGTAACATTCGGATTCAGACTGCACCAGCGTTAATGCTGCAGGATTTTGGTGCAGCATTGCTGCAGAAAATTGACAAAAAACTTCGGATTATACCTTTATGTGGAAGGGTTCAATAAAAAATTTAGCGTTATAGCCCAGGCCGCCTAGCCAACGTGACAATCGCTATCGCTTCGCCATCGAATCGCTTTGTGTCTCTCTATCACTCTTCCATATTAGTGTGACAGGGACAGTTGCGTTTCGTTCACCACGGAGCGTTGGCGATTGGCATGTTGTCTACGGGGCCAGGTATAATCTAAACTTTCAGAAAAAGGCGACTTTGTGGACAAAACATCAAAAGTTAACGACCCTTAACTTAGCGATATCTACAGGAAAGCTTCGAACGAGTAAAGCTTTATCATATATAATAAAATGTGTATGACCTCCTTAGATACTTGGGTATGGTATGTCTACAGAGAACAACCTTGAATATCTTAAACCGTGCCGTGTATACCTAACCCATCTATCCCAATCGATGTCTAGAATGTGAATTCATGGTCGTGATATTATTACATGATACACACATACAATCAACATTATCAATATAATTAAGCCATACTTGTGAGGACGTTAAGTCACATCAGAAAATTCGGGTCGAAAACACGTATACGTACGTACGTATTACTGTTTAATGTGATTATACTGAAAAAAACTCAGATTGACACCGTTAATTTTGAAAGATAGGCGGAAAGCGAAAGAGATAATTAGAATTTAATTCAATTAGCTTTTATAAGAAGTTTATCTTAATGCTATTTTCAAACCTAGGCGTCGGCAGGCGTGGCTCACTCTGCGATTTCGTCGCGTCGCTACAAGTACGTGCGGCCCACACCAAATTCGGTTGCGCGGCGACTACCATGGCAGGAGCCATGGTAGTTTATTAGTTGCCGCGCACCGCTACGGAACGGACGCCTGTTCGCGCTACCACCACCACCTAGCGGCCATATCTGTCGTAATGGACGCGCTTTGTTAGAGAGTGAATCTTCTGTTACCTAGTGCTAATTTTTATTTTGTCGGCACAATTCAACCGTTGATCTGAACTTTGAGTCACACGAGTGAACACTTCGGCTACCAACGCTTAATATGTTAATAAGTATTGTCTGATATTACAGCCATTACATCCCACCGCTGACAAGATGAATGAAAGCTGTTACTCGACGGTAGAATACATTAGTATACATAAATTGAATGCAAGTGCTCCTAACACTTCTAATTCGATGCAAATTGCAACTAAGCAACGACTTCAGAGCAGCTTTAGTTATTTTCCTGTCAGTTTCTGTTTACTAGTTGTACAGCTTGACATCCTCTACGACCAGTACGACCACGATATAGTTCACAGTAAACGTGTCCAACACATTACAATGGCTTAACGTGTACAAGAGAGATCAAATGAAAGCCAAATATCCTTTATATATTATAAGAGCGCTATTTGCCTTGTCATTTGCGATTCTTGAGTTTAGCGCTTTTACCCTCCGGAGCCTATTAGCTGTTGACTTTCGTTGAACAAACGCCAATCGAAAATAAAATGTATTGGGTGGTCAGCGGCGGTATCATGTCGCATTTTTGTCACTTGTAATGTCATGCGTCACTTTCGCACTTACATACTTGTTAGAACGTGAGAGGCGTGATGACAGATGATAAAAAACTGACCCTCTTAGCCCTACAGGTATGCGACAAAAACTCACGTGATCATTTCCATACATTTTTTAATTTTCTACTGGCGTCTTCTTTAAACGATTGCACGATATTATTTTAGCCCCTCACTCTTAAGCTAATAGATGAAAATGTGCTGACACATAACATTATACTATTCTCCTCTTTACAGAAAAATGAAGAAATGTTGCTTCCATTTTGTTAGTTCAGCATGAAAATCTGAAAAATGGAAGACGAAAAATCTAGGTAAACAGGTAGATTAAAGCTTAGCGCTTATCTCCCCATACACTCAGACCTAAACCCAAGCTATTCGGTGCAAACGTGCCTGGGGCTCGCATAAAATATACATCAGTGGGAACGTTTTGTCACGCCACAGGACGGTCGCGGAAGCGTTCGAATTTGCATTTTGATTAAAGGAGGCGCCTGACAGGCGGCGCAAGACTGACATGTTTAGGAGTCGGCCGATGTTCCTTCAGGCGCTGGATGCTGGCCTGCATTCTGTGACAGCTAATTCTAATTGAATCCCTTTTTTAGGGTTCCGTAACCGGAGGCTCACAAGCGAAACCTCATTATGAACTTTCTAAATGATTGTATCCTCTAGCCGCCCAGACGTCAAAACTTGCCAAGACAAATTCAATTTTGATTTGTCAAAACAAAGATTCAAATTAGAATGGAACAGGAGACCTTTTTATAGGTCTCTGGGCGGTTGGAGGATACACACGAGAGCATTTGGCAAGCACTAAAACATCAAGGTGTTGAGGGCGTTTATGTATATGTATAAATATAATCTGAGACATTTATAGAAAAAGTATGAGCCATGTAAAATTGGATAGAATAGGGCCTTAAATATTCTACAGGAATACAGGCCCATTATCAACATAGGAAGAGGGGTGAAGCAGGGAGACCCACTCCAGACCCACTCTCTTCAAAGATTTTTATATCAGTGCTACAACACATAATGAAGGACCTAAACTAAAAAGAAAAAGGACTCTACATTAATATTATTTTCAAAAACACCGGCCCAATTGGAAAAAATGATAAACGACATTTGTAGAGCAAGCGAAAACATTGGGCTTCAACTAAACACCTCAGATGAAAGTACCTGTAACACTTTAAACTCTCGCGTTTTGTACACATAATTAATGTTATTAACGGGTATAACGCGATTAAATTTCATTATTTTACATTTCTTTTCACTTTGTTGGGATGTCAGTCTTCCGTGACCACAGCTAGTGCAACCTAGCTGAAACGTCAAAACGGAAAAAAGGTAAAATAATGAAATTTTATCACGTTAGAGTTAATGTTAATTAGATCTAAGGTACATACATATATTAGTCAAAGAAACGCCACCTTAATACGTAGACAGTTATATATATATACCTAGGCAAACAAATATCTTTTAAGCCCTCTAGACATTTAGACGAAGCAGAAAGAAGAATAAATATAACTTGGATAAAATTCTGAGAATATAAAGAGATACTAAAATCAAAACTGCCAAAACTAAATAAAAAAGTTATATTGCCCAGCTTTACTTACGCCTCACAAGCTTGGTCGTTTGACAACAAAATCAAAAGAAAAATACAAACATGTCAACGTTCAATGGAAATGGAAAGGAGCATACTTAACATCAAACTCAGCGATAGATAGACATCCAAAACCGAACAAACACCATAGATGCTATACAGCATTCCCTGCACCTGAAATTCATGTGGGCTGTGGGCCGGGCACGTGGCACGTGCACCAAACGACAGATAGACGAAAAAGTTAAGGGCGCCCTCGGGAACGGTGGGCTGACGACACGGAAAAAACGGGAGGAAAGAACTGGAAAAGCAAAGCAGGAGACCGAAAAACCTTGAGACTATTGGAGGAGACCTATACCCAGGAAGGGGCCTTAGCTTATTAAGTTAGATAGATAGTTATACAGATAGTTTTTTTTAATTAAACACGAGTAAGTTTGTAAGTTAAGGAAATAAAGGCTATTATTTTTAAATTATTGTAAAAAATACTAGACATCAACCTCCGTCACAATATTGCCAATTTGTATTTTTTTTGGTACTACGTCGGTGACAAACAAGCTTACGGCCTGTCTGATGGTAAGCGGTCATTGTAGGATATGGACGCCTGCAACCCCAGAGGTATTACATGCGCTTTGCGACGCTAACCCCCGCACCCTCGTTAGCTCTGGCAACCTTACTCACCGGCAGGTACACAACACTATGAGTAGGGTCTAGTGTTATTTGGCTGCGGTGCGACTAGCGTTATTTATTTCAAGTGGACTATTTTTTTTGTATAAACTGTGAAACAACGCGCAACGCGGGTCGGCAACGCGCGTGTAATATCTCCGGTGTTGCAGGCGTCCATAGGCTACGGTAACTGCTTACCATCAGGCGGGCCGTATGCTTGATTGCCACTGACGTGGTATAAAAAAAATATCAAGATCGTTTTTCCTAAAAACTACTTGAAGGAGTTCGACGGAATTCAAGTAAAAGGGCCGACAACACGCTTGTAACAGCCCTGCAGTAGCAGATAGATACCATCTGGCTATTTATTCACTCGCTCCTAAATTAATTTCACACAATATTTTCTAACTGCTAAGTTCACGATTCGTTGGGAATAAGAGGACCTTTCAATTATGGTTTCTAAAACGATTTAACTAGTCGAAGATCCAAGCCACAATTGATTTTCAATCTGCGCTCGAAAACTATTCAAGTCGCAGACTGTGAAACTGGTGTTCGCTCCGTTATTGTGTGTTCATTCATTTGTTCTAATTCGTTTCACCATGTTTCACTGATTCGACTGCCGAATACTGCCGACAGCGAAAAACTAAATGGCATTTGGATGGCAACTGCCAGCATTGACGCAGACGGTGCCACTGTCGATTCCCTTGATAAATTGAGTGACGTAAATGCAGTAATGCAGCGGACAATATCATTGCAGCATTTCTTTTCTGACAGATTTGGTTAAAAATATTAAAGATATTGAAACACAAGAACAGAAGGAGAGATGTCTTGCATCTAGGAGGAAAGATTTGCCACAGCCTATTATGTGCAAACTAACAGTGGTCAAACAATCCGCAAATCATCAAGCGATTAGACTGTTCAATCAGCTACCCATTGACATGAAGTCAATCTATAATAGTTTTCTGTTTAAAAAGAAGTTAAATGCTTTCTTGCTGGAAAAATGTTACTACTCTGTAGAGGAATATTTTAGTAAAAATTAGGATTGATGAATGAATTATATGTCTAATAGATGTTGTAAGATTATCAAATTATATTTTTGACATGAATAATAAATATTAGTTTTTTTGGCTTTATAAATGAAATATTATAATTATTTTTCTAATGATGTATTAAATTTTAAGTTTCCTTTTAATGAAATTTAATTTCCATATTTATTGTTCATGACATTCGATTTTATATTGTTTTTTATTCTTTTGTTTATGTAATATTTTAGTGTTTTTAATTTGACGTTTTGTATGTTGTTATAATTATTTTATAAGATTTTTTGTATATAATATGATTAATATGTAAACTAATTTCAAACACAGTGAAAACTGTTTATGAATAAACTATGACTATGACTATGACTATTTAAGCTCACCGTAGCGAGCGAAATCCTCTCGTAGTAAATTAATTCTGCTCAAGGGTCAAATCGCCTACATTTTTATTTCCAAAAGCAACTAAAGTAACTGAAAAGAGACAGATTTATCAAATAGTCGCACACAAGGAATGAAACATATCTAAAGATACCCTGAAAGACTTAAACAGTTTAAACTCCATGTTACCTGTATGCCCATTCGCTCACCCGCACGCTTTTGTTTGTAGCGGTTGCACCCTTCATATTGTTCCGTCTGAGTGGCCCGGTACGTGTTTGCTCAATCTAATTGCTATTCAGTCAGGGCATTCATCGGAATGGTATTGAAAATGAATATTACATTCCCCACACTGGCGATAAGAGAGTCCGTGTTTAAAAGTCATCTGGAGGTTCTACGTGTAGCGTAAGGTTGGATACCTGAATTAATGAGTGAATGAATGATATTATTGAATTGATGAATATATCGATATTGATTATTAAGTTGGATTTTGTTTATCACTAGACAATTTCAGTAATACTTTTATTGAGCGGCTTTAGGTACCTACCTATTACGAAGATTGTATCTAGACAGTAGTTATAATTAATCAATGGTTAAAAAAAATCATGACAATTTCGGTAAAATTGGTTTAAAAAGTGCAAAATTATTAACACATGCAAAGTTTACTATAGGTAGATAGGTAATAAATATACTGGAACCCGGAAAAAGGTGCTATCTAAATCTCTTATTATTCTATCGTACCGTTAAAAACCAAGTTGTTAACGTTACGGCTGCTTGACACGTATAAAATGAGCGAATGTTTTCTTTGTTCAGATTTTCTTTAACTTCGTCTAAGATGCAAGTTAAAATAAAAGTCCGGTGAAACAGCGAGAAACAATCAGACCTGAAGTGCCGTCGGAACAGTGTTAAGACAAAGGAATGTAAACTTAAAAGCATATCGGAACCGAGAAGGAAACCTTGAAGAACTAAATAAAACTTTCATATTTTCAGTATCGAATACAGTTATTTTGTAGATGCGTGAAATACGAGATATTCGTTAGTATTATGAATTATGTATTTTATTCAGAACTGTTGAAAACGGATTCCAAGCCTTAATATAAGTAGACATAAATTTGTACTATTCAGTAATTTATCTTATTCAAGTAAATTTTAATAATTCTCCTTATTTCTGCATTTCAGTCGGAATGTGAGTTAGCACAAAACATAGGTATTATTTTGTATAATTTGCAACGCACTCCTACAGCTGTTTGCCAATAGATACGGGTTGCACGTACAACCACATACCTGAAATACACGTACAATTGAAGAACTACCATGAATATGGCGACGACGATTGATGCGTTTTTATTTCATAGAAAATTGATGACTTGTTAATTTTGTTTGGTGGGAAGCTGTATTTGGTATTTTAAATTATGGCTGTAACAAAACTAGTAAAAAAACTAGTAGAGTTAGACCAAGATAAGTTTGCAACGATTTTCATAGCACACGCAGCGCAAGTGTTATTTATTTATACGTCATAATTTCATAGAAGTTTGACGTTTAAAACTACGTGTGCTATCAAAACTGTTGCAGTTATTTTGGTCTAACTATAATTAGAGTTTTGAATGATTCACGGTTAGTTTCACTAGACTTATATTGACCGGGATATAGACCGTGATTACCTTTTGTATTATTTGTGAGCTCCCTATAATTTTTGCACACTCCGGCCCGTACCGGTTTACAATTAGAGTTTTGAATGATTCACGGTTAGCCAACCGATTAACTAACCGTGAATCATTCAAAACTCTAATTGTCAACCGGTACGGGCCGGAGTGTGCAAAAATTATAGGGAGCTCACAAATAATACAAAAGGTAATCACGGTCTATATCCCGGTCAATATAAGTCTAGTCTAACTACTATAGTAAAAAGAACTTGGGGGCTACCGAATCTATCCTCTTAATCCATTGATTCTTAAATTTCTTAATACAATACACGGAACAAAGAAGTAAAACGGCAAGTTTGCGCTCATTCGCATGAAGTTGTGTCCAAGGCTTTGCTCTACAACCCGCTTAACCTACTTCGTAACGGCGCATATTAAATTAAACAAGGATAAAGATAACACGGGATGAGCAAATGGCGACTGAGACAGCGAGATACGTGGAGTCGACGGCGTAGGGCCAGATGTAGTTTAATCCTAAATGAATAAGTTGAGGATGTTGTTCCAAGATGGTTTGGATTTACTTAAATTTTATGAAGGGGCGTAGAGTAGAAGCAAGTTATAGTTAACGCTATCTCTACTGAGCTCGTTCACTACCTGTACTAACAATGGCATTCTGTTAAACAAGCCATTATTTCTTTTGTGTAAGCGCGTGGCCTTTGTGCCTGCGCGCGTGGCCAATTGTGTGTGAGCCTCAGGCACAAAGGCCACGCGCTCACACAAAATAAATAATGGCTTTTGTTTAACAGAATGCCATTGTTAGTACAGGTAAGTGAACGAGCTCAGTAGAGATAGCGTTAACTATACTTGCTAGGATTTTAAGATGAAAAGTGTGGCAACATTGACGTTCTTCTTTTTAAGGTTCCGTAGTCAACTAGGAACCCTTATAGTTTCGCCATGTCCGTCATCCGTCCATCCTCGGCTTTGCTCCGTGATCGTTAGTGGTAGAAAGCTGTAATTTGCATGGATACATATATAAATCATGCATGGCGAAAGAACGGTAAAATAATAAGCACATATTTTTTTTAGGATAGGTGCCTCCCTTACTAAATCGTTTAAAAAAAAAAATTCGCTTTAACGAAATGGTGTGGGGTATCGTTGGGTAGGTCTTTCAGAATGAGTAAGGGACTTCGATAACCACTTTTTAAAGTGAATATTTTCGGAAATAATCGCCCCGAAAGAAAAGAAAATTTGTCCCCTCCCCTCTAACTTTTGAACCATGGGTCCAAAAAATATGATAAAAAAATCGTAAAACAAAATCTCAATAAATACTTTTAATAAAAACTTTAGCGAACATAATCGGTCCAACCGTTTTTGAGTTATTACAAAAAGTCTTTTCTTCTTAGTAAAAATACGTACAAAGCGCTGCGTAAGTACTCCCTTTTGCTTGTAATGTACATGATACTTACTAATACTCGTAGCCCCCGTTTAGTCTATTCTGACAGAATGGTAACTACGAAACTCTTCACTGAGCACGGCCCGACATGCTCTTGGTCAATGTTTCTTTAAAAAATGGCTTACATCAAATTTATGATGATTTTGTCAATGTCAAAAGTGTGCCCGTAGAGCATGACGTTGTTCGGTAGTTGGTTATATAGTATGAATCTTCTCAAATGTGGCACGCGCACAGACACAATGGCCGACCGCTCGCAAAAAAGAAACAATGGCTTTTGTTTAACAGATTAGGGTCTTAGATGTAAAAGTCATTTGAGAAGATTTTTTCATTTACTATGCACTACACAAGGTTCTCTCAAAGTCGGTGCAGAGTTAGCTTAGATGGATTCTATTTTGATATTATGCCTCATGGACTAAAACTAATCAAGATATCACATAGTGGAGTAAGATTAAAGCAATGTATGTTTAACTAAATAGGAAAATTAACTGCTCACTTAATCTTACGAAGATAGGCAATAGCGGCTGTGATGTGAGGTGTTAAATTAACATCTGACTCGTCTGAGATTCCCCAACATTTAGTAGTTTGTTGCAATTTCACAGAACGGCTGTCTCGAGCTGATCTAGAGTACACTTGTGCTGTTAATGTGACAGTCGGCACGTTAGGAAAACGCTCATTAAATGCTCGTCAAAAGTGCAGTCACTTATATGACTGTCTAGAGAAACTGCTGTAACAATACTTAAGTAATATTGCACTCAGTCGGGTCAAACTTGAATAAAATATCAGAAATACCAAAAAAAATAATCTTCAATTTGCTTCATCAAATTTCTTAATCAACATAATAAATTAAAAACTGTAATAGATGTCATATATTAAAGAAAAAGTGACGAAGCCCTCCAGTGGTGAAGGCCGGATTCGAACCGGCGTCTTTAGCTATCGCGGCTAACGCCATGAACCCCTAGGCCACCCCGCCACGGCGGTGCCCGTCCGAATTTCTCGACTATATGTCATCTTAGTAAGACTAGGCGTCTTTGACCAGCTCTAAGGTTTATATTTAATAAAATAATTTGATTTGTTCCCAAACTTGTTCATAGATGGCAGCACCAGTCTCTCTCGCTACAACGTAAATCCGTAAGGAGTTCGTTTAGGAGGTGCAAGCGCGCACTGCTTGCCCTTAGAGCTGGTCAAAGACGCCTAGTCTTACTAAGATGACATATAGTCGAGAAATTCGGACGGGCACCGCCGTGGCGGGGTGGCCTAGGGGTTCATGGCGTTAGCCGCGATAGCTAAAGACGCCGGTTCGAATCCGGCCTTCACCACTGGAGGGCTTCGTCACTTTTTCTTTAATATATGACATCTATTACAGTTTTTAATTTATATATAGTAGTGTGACTACTTAAAAAACACAAATCAAAATATTTAATAAAATAATTTGATTTGTTCCCAAACTTGTTCATAGATGGCAGCACCAGTCTCTCTCGCTACAACGTAAATCCGTAAGGAGTTCGTTTAGGAGGTGCAAGCGCGCACTGCTTGCCCTTAGAGCTGGTCAAAGACGCCTAGTCTTACTAAGATGACATATAGTCGAGAAATTCGGACGGGCACCGCCGTGGCGGGGTGGCCTAGGGGTTCATGGCGTTAGCCGCGATAGCTAAAGACGCCGGTTCGAATCCGGCCTTCACCACTGGAGGGCTTCGTCACTTTTTCTTTAATATATGACATCTATTACAGTTTTTAATTTATATATAGTAGTGTGACTACTTAAAAAACACAAATCAAAATATTTAATAAAATAATTTGATTTGTTCCCAAACTTGTTCATAGATGGCAGCACCAGTCTCTCTCGCTACAACGTAAATCCGTAAGGAGTTCGTTTAGGAGGTGCAAGCGCGCACTGCTTGCCCTTAGAGCTGGTCAAAGACGCCTAGTCTTACTAAGATGACATATAGTCGAGAAATTCGGACGGGCACCGCCGTGGCGGGGTGGCCTAGGGGTTCATGGCGTTAGCCGCGATAGCTAAAGACGCCGGTTCGAATCCGGCCTTCACCACTGGAGGGCTTCGTCACTTTTTTTTTTTTTTTTTTTTTTTTTTTTTTTTTTCTTTAATATATGACATCTATTACAGTTTTTAATTTATATATAGTAGTGTGACTACTTAAAAAACACAAATCAAAATATTTAATAAAATAATTTGATTTGTTCCCAAACTTGTTCAACATAATAAAGTTAATATTGTTATTGTTATTTTGTGTTTGCATATTTATTTAGGTAGAACACTTTTCTTTAGTTTTTTTACTACTTTTATTAATAAAAAATATAATTGAAGAATCTAAAGAAATAGAAGATAAATAATAAGGCGATTAAATAAAACATAAAGAGGCAATTTACCTACACACTTAAAAGATGCCTTATATTATTTGCGGAAGAAAACCTGAAGCAACTAACGGTTTCTTGCAACGTTAAGAAACCTAATTGTCGTCTAAGTACCCCCAACGAATTCAATCGATCGATCAAATGTAACGCAAATCCCATGCGATTATCGTTGATACTTATAGACGCCTAAAACGATGCAACTCAGCTCAAACATTTCCGATTTGTTGTCTATTGTCTTTTATACACACGAAAGGCGTTCCCGAAACAGTCACGCAACAAACCAACCCTATGTTTGAACACTTAAATTGGTTCGCCTCTTCACATGTTCGTCTAATGAATAAGGAATGATACGTGTACTACGCGAAAATTTAGCCTAAATTGATAGCCAATTGATTTTAAACTCTATCCATAGTATTTAAGGTTCAAAAATGGTTTATGATTTTAGTTTAGTTGCCTTTCAATGCCTATAAATGCACAAGTAAATTATGTGTTGTTAGCAACGTAAACAATAATCAATTAATTTGGAGGTTGGCTGTTGATAGTACTAAAACATTTTGTTGTGAGCTTTTCGGTTAATTTATTATTATGCATGGTAGCGAGCTTTAATAATATCATCAAAATTGCCGCTTAATTGTAAAGTTATTTACCTACTATAGCGGTATATTTTCGGTTACCAGTATTATAAATAAATAAATAATATAAGGACATTCTTAGGTACACAAATTGACTAAGTCCCACTGTAAGCTCAATAAGGCTTTTATGTTAGGTACTCAGACAACGATATAAATATATGTATAATATACAAATACTTAAATACATAGAAAACACCCATGACTCAGGAACAAGTATCTGTGCTCATCACACAAATAAATGCCCTTACCGGGATTCGAACCCAGGACCATCGGCTTCATAGGCAGGGTCACTACCCACTGGGCCAGACCGGTCGTCATTATACTCGTATTTGTCGCCATAAATACTCGTACCTCTTAATTATACTTAATTAATATCATATTATTATATCGATTCCCAATTATAGTTATTTGTTTTACAAGGGGGTAAAGTTGTTGTTTAACCCCTCGTCCTAATATTGATAACCGAGCAAGGGAAATATGTCAAAAATGAACCGCGAGCGTAGCGAGTGGTACGAAAGGTGGAAAAAGTTTGCCACCTAGCGAAACACAATTTTTTATGATGGAAATAGTACTACTGTATCGATAGTCGTTGCGAATTGTCTGTGGATCTATTATTCTGTTGACTAATATTAATTGATTTATAATCAACTATTTCAGCTATCACTATTTGATAGTTATTTAATGGAATTAGTACGAAGTATTCTTAGCTAATTATTAGCTCAATCAGTAGGACCAGATCAATTGCTAGGATTACCGGGCGAGGGTTTACGAGTAAGACGGAGGCTGAAACGGTAATCTGTACGGCTTGTGATCTCGCCCAATTTGCCCTCGGAATACAATTAATGTTAGATCTAGTTTCTGGTACTTTACAGGGAGATAGGCTCGGAAATGTTCTCTAGCCTTAAATGTACTTCAATAACTAGGTATCCACTTAAAAACTGAAGTCAACCACTAAATAATATTGGAACTTCTTTAAGAACTGTGGCTTAATTATACTGACGAATAAAGATATATGCTTGGAATCGTATTTGGTTTTATATTAAAATCCTCTCACTCTCTCTGCTGTCCGTTTGCTAAAATTATGCTGTAAGTGTACCTACAGCATAATTTTAGCAATTTCAACTTTCAACAGCAGATCTCAATTAGTGACCATGGGTTTAAAAAAAAATGTCTTTTGTTACGATTCGCATAATTAAATATTGTTAGCATAAAAGACAAGGCGAGGTGGGATTCGTTTAATATAACTAAACAAAGTTAGGCAGTATCGTAACTAAATTATCTGTATCAAACCCCAAACACCGATCGAGGTTGAACTTAGCCACACCAACTAATGCAAGTTAAGAATAAAGTTCAACATTAAGTCTAGTCTAATCCCTAAACTCGAGTCACTGGTCCCAAGTTAGTTTCGGAGACGTTAATGGCAATATACACGATCAGTATTGTCGTCAGTTTTACTGACGTGGTTCCTAAATATTTATCAGTACGGTTTTTACTCACTATTATGTTTAGTCGCTTTTGGCGACATGTTTCGGATTCTTTGGGAATCCATCCTCAGGCACGAGTAATCATAATAGTGAGTAAAAACCGTACTGATAAATATTTTGAAATATGTCTCACGATAGTTTAAGTGCGACGTGGTCCCTGTTTAGGAATGCCACATTGTTACGTTTTTACTTTTGAGTGGCATTAACGTGAGACACTTCATTCGGGTCTGTTTGTGTGATTAAATTTCTTGTCTTTTAATTACTTATACAGTACTTACTTACTTGTATGTAGGTATTGCAACAGAATATTTTAAAACATACTAAAAAATAATTAATTAGTATCTATAACCGTGCATTTTGTGTCTAGTCTTTAGTGTAAAGAAAAATTAATATTATTAATTAGTACTTATTATACATCATACAAAATTAAATTTGATAAAATTAGCAAACAAATAAATATAATCTGAAATACAACAAAATATCAGACTTAGGTTCAAAATAAAGTTTTAATATGAATGACTGACAGTTAATAATAATCAATATTGACGGTATGTTAGGAACATTTATTTCAGGATCATACAAAGCCAAGTCAGTTCGTGCGAGTCGATACGAAGTCTTTAGATAAGGCCTGGGGTCAGAGGTGTCGGAGCAAAGATTAGAAGCATGTTCTAATTGGTATTCAGTTTAGGACCTCACGCTAATACAACATGCTGATTCTATACCGAGCCTGAAGTGCTACACTTCCTGCAAATATAATTAAACTAAATAATTCATACTCCTATATTACACCAAGATGTTTGAAGTTATGGCGACTTTCAGTCACTCCAATAAAAAATATGTAAGCTTTTTGGGTATATAATTAGAACAAATCGAATTAAAGAAATTTTAAAACCTGACTGCGGTTAGGCTTCGCAGGCAATTTCAATGTAGTCTATGCCATAACTACAACTAAAACGAATATATTGATACTTCTTACGTTGAAATCCGTGAAACAGTGTAAGCAGGTTCTTACGAATTCGAAAAAAACCTCCTTTATTCAGTCGGGTAAAAATGACAAACACGGAAAAACCGACGTAAAAGTGGACTAGCTGAGTCACGAGTCAAACATTAAGCTAATTTTACGGTTTAACTTAGGTATTTCTAGGGTTCCGTACCGAAAGGGTAAAACCGGGACCCTATTACTAATACTCCGCTGTCTGTCTGTCTTTCTGTCCGTCTGTCACCAGGATAGACAGTTGAAATTTTCATACATGATGTATTTCTATTGTCGGTATAACAACAAACACTAAAAACAGAATAAAATAAATATTTAAGTGTAATTCCCATACAACAAACGTAATTTGCCATCGTACCTGTGTAATGGTACGGAACACTTCGTGCGCGAGGCCGACTCGCACTTGGCCGGTTTTTTATTCATTTGCGGGACATGTTTCGAAGAGCTTAGGTTTCACAGCTTTCTAGGTAAAATTTGCTTCATATCACGGTCATATTGCTGTAATATTTTGTTTTGTACTATTTGCACTTAATTTGTCTATAAACATAAGTATGTAGTCTGTACTCATAAAGTGATTTAATGACGCCTAGATAATTGACACCTTACAATTTACGTGCGTAACATACTAAAAACTTTTAACAAAGAATTTCGATTCACAAACTAAAATAGCTACCGAGTTACTTAAGATTTTATTACGTACACACGTACCCTCCGTATACGAGTATCCATTAGATTTTTCAACAAAATTACATGCACACAAGAGACAAATGGATGTTGAATTTTAAATGATTATATTAGGGCTGTACAAACAATCGGTGCAGGACGCTGCCCTCTTTGTATGGTAATAGCATTTGTTTCGTCGGACAGCCAGGGCTGCCACTGAATGTAGGCTATAACCCGTTTTTTAAGCATTAAAAAGAACTCCACAGAATAATTATCAACTTGAAGAAGAACACACTTTCCCAAACAATATTGCAACAAAATGTTTCCACATTTTCTGTAAGTTCTGTACTCCTTTAGGTAAGTAGTTAATATGCAACTAAGTAGGTACTAATAAATCAAACGGGATTGAACATTACATACATTATTATGAACAATTATTTATTGATTTATTTTAAACTTTATTGCACAAGAACAAGTACAAAAGGCGGACTTAATGCCTTGAGGCATACTCTACCAGTCAACCACTGGGCGAAACAGAAGCAACAAACAACAGAACAATGAGTCAATGTATCTACTTCACTGTGTACCCACCACATAACTAACGTTAACATTTATATAAAGTAATCTTATACACGCAACGCACACAATCACGGCAATAGTAGTAGGCCAGGCCTATGGAACTCTCCGCGCGAGCTCGAATTTATACCTACGAATCGCCTCCCGTTCACGGTAGACAAGCAAGCTAGTTGGTTGCCACACGCGCTCACGAATGTCAATGGCAATTTTTACGATAGTTATAAGCTACGTAGGTACTACATTATTATTTACAACGACGGGACTTAATCGCGTAAAATAAGTTTTAAATTTACCTCCGACGTTTCGAGGACTGCATTGTCCCCGTGGTCTCGGAGAAGACTGGCTAAAGTTGACATCAACATCTTCTAGGCGCGCGATTGTATTGAACTACCCGCACTTGGTCTTGTTTATTAACTTGAACGTTTTGCGCACTAGGGATGCGAGGGATGGGATACGTAGGTACTATTTCTTTAATTAAACATGTAGATTTGAAATAGGTAGCAAACTTAAGTTATTTTGGTAAATGTTTATTTTAACGACAGTAATTTCTTAACTTTACATCGGAAAGTACCTACTCATTTATACTCTGGTTATAATTAATTACCTGTATTCATGGGTTCTCTATTATTTTTCTATATTGTGTAACATTAATCTCTATCTGGTTTAAAATTACACGAAGTTTTATAAATAATTCTTGCTGGGTTCATTGCGCCGTTTATAAAACGCCGTAAACGCTGCGGTTACTGCAGGGACATATGACCTTTTAAAATTTGTTTATTTGTTTATTATTATACATATCAGCACTTACAGATAAACCTTACGTGCTAATAGTGTTGTTAGTAATTATTTCATGTGATTATACACTAATATAATTCTACATATTTATCTTTCTGTTATTATACAATTCTATCAAATGTTCCATT
Organism: Cydia strobilella; assembly: GCF_947568885.1. NCBI lineage: Eukaryota > Metazoa > Arthropoda > Insecta > Lepidoptera > Tortricidae > Cydia > Cydia strobilella. Next base: position 14,962,101 of record NC_086050.1, read on the forward strand.
ACGAACAAAATGACTATTTCGCAAATATTATAATTATTGGAACTTAACTTGCTTGCTTATCTCTGAGTTATTATAGGTATTATAATAACTCAGAGAAAAAAATATCATACATTACATAAAAGAAAAACAGTTTTAAATAAATGATTAAAATACATAATTTATCAGATTTCATTTTATTTCACTCCGCTGTAAGTAGGTGTATCATTTCTAAGCGTCGGCAACCCTAGCGTTGTGCCGGTGCGCGCGGTGCGGGGAGCGGCACGCTGAAGGTCACTCCATTGTATTCTTGTGTAGGTATCAAAACGGTAGGTATTTGCGTTTTCTTTGAGAGATAAGTATCTGTTCGTAAGAACTATTATATAATCTGTGACCAGGCGCAGCACGCAGTTTCAAAATTGTTTTTCTCTACTTACCCATTAATTACTTATGTACTAAAAACTTACAAGTACCTAAACAATTCCAATGTAACAGACACACCAAATGTCGATTCACTATTCACTTCGCAATTATAAAACCTCTTCTGAAAAGTCTTATTAAAGTTTGACAACACTAGTTGAAGATACGTCTGACCTGTAGTAATTTGGAATTCTAAATTCGTTAAAGTTTGACAAGACTAGTTGAAGATACGTCTGACCTGTAGTAATTTGTAATTCTAAATTCGTTAAAGTTTGACAAGACTAGTTGAAGATACGTCTGACCTGTAGTAATTTGGAATTCTAAATTCGTTAAAGTTTGACAAGACTAGTTGAAGATACGTCTGACCTGTAGTAATTTGTAATTCTAAATTCGCAATCGAGTATTTAAACATCGTGTGAGCGCCAGCCCTGGTAATGAGAACACGCAGACACTATGCGATGCGGGTCGCTGTTTTTATTCATACAGTCGAGGGCAACCCTGGCTATTGTAGCTCCATATTTGTGAGCAAGCCTTTGCATAGTACTAGACGATAAAGTGTTTATTGTACTGTGTTTATTTATGTGATTAACTTGGTACCTACTTCATGTTGGTTGGTTTACAGTGTTTTGGAAATTCTCAGAATAATAATGCGTCTGTAGTTGCGAATGCTTTGTACTAAAATGTCAAAATTGTCATATAAAATCCGCGTTAGCATTACAAAATCAATTTATACATAGTTGTTAAGGATATGGGTCGTAACAATTAGATGTATATTCGTAAAAGTGATCACCGGGTGACAAGCAGCAGGTGGGGCTGCCCGAAATTTTCAGACAATTTTGTTGTATAAAACTTAAATTAATTTTATTATAATAACCCCTCATAGGAGGCCGATACTTTTCTTTTACTCATAAACTTAAAACACATCAGTAAGTAAAAAAAAACTGTCTTTTTGTCAAATACAAATTGCATACAAAGAAACAAATTTTAAATAAAATATAATTGTCAGACGTTATAACGGCATTAAACTATTGACATGTACATGGTAAACGTCGATAGTGTTATAATTACAATGTTGCATACATATTTTCCGGTAAAACATACACGTCGTGTTCAAACGTTGACATTCAACAATTACGGTCATGCATGCATGCAATTATAACAATTCATTATAAAATTACTGTGTAAACTAATCGAATTGAATCCAGGCACGTAACCGAATTAATCATGCGGTTTGATAATGTTTGATGTGATTTAGGAGGTCGTATCGGTTATTACGTGAGCTGATTTCTTGATATTAATTCGAACTTCATTTTGTTCGAAATAAAAGTGTTACAGTAGAGTTTCTTGTGATATTACACCTTTAATGATTTTTGACCATATTCAAATTAAACAAGAACATTAAATAAAAAGTAAAATTAAAATAAAAAACCTGAATAATTGAATATAAGTTGACTATTGAAACAATTTTATATTTTATAGTGCGTTTTCGTATTAGAATTATTTTATTTTGTTAATCACCTTACTTATAGGTAGACGATAGGTTTGTAGAAATTGGTAATACTTACTTATGGTTTTGTCACATTATTCCATTTGTGGGATTAGCTATTAAAAAAAGAAAATATTTAACACGGCCACTTTTAGACCCTTTTTTAGTTTTTGAAAAATATTTTAATTGATAAAGAGTAAATTATGCAAAATCACAAGAAGCATTGAATAGTACCCGATTACATTTTAAGAAATAAATCTTATTGAAAAAAACTGCATCATTGTTACCGCGAAACGTAATTTTAAATGAGCTTAAATGCTGTACTTCCCGCAAAACCTTTACCAATTTGATGCAAGATTGACTCAATTGAGTTCCCGCCATTTCAATTCTGTATGCAACTGAATAATCCTGCAAATGGTTCCACCTTTTATTGCCACCAGCGTAGCGCGACCCTCCATGCGCTTCGGATTCCCTGATTAATAAAACAGATAGAAAGAAAGCAGATGAGACAGCGTAGCTCTGGTTAAGATGGTTGCCTTGCACTGTCTCCTGACGTTTGAGGTACAGGGAATCGACCAAAACGGACCCCTTTCTAGGGCGTGATATTGAATCCTGTTGCGGTCGGAGGGTGCACAGAAAACTTAAATATTTTAAGGGAAATTACCATCTTGAGTCAGCCCGGCGATTCGGAGGTAAGGTATTAATTTTACGAGCCCCATTGTAACTTCAGATGGGGATGTATGAAGTCGTTAAGTTTTAGCAGTCGTTTGTTGAGAGGATTTGGCTTTAGGGTCTCTGGTCGTTGCCGGGTTGCGAGTTGACTGCAGCAGTTTGTACTAATTAAATTCGGCGAAATTTTGAGGGCGCGTCAGTCGCAACTCGACGTCACTGGATTAGATTACGCCGCTCGGCAAAGTTTGAGGTCCTTTGTTTTAAACGTCAATAGCCATTTTAATTGCTACAGGCAAAGTTGCCTTTTGTAGCGCTCTTCGTAAATTAAAACGGTGGGTAAATTCATTGAGCGGAAGGATGGAGTCCAGTTACGGTACTTTTAAACTTTGAACAGGACATGTACCTCATTACCTGATAAAAGAGTATAATTATGCTCCATGAAATCTAAAATGAAAATGTTTTCAACAAAATTCTGGTTCTAATTTTCTTAAAATACGATATAAAACGTCGCATGTGACTAATAAACTACAATCATATTAAAACATTTAAAACTTTCGCGTTTTGAACACATATTAAATCACATTTACAGTGAGCCGCGACCACGACTAGTGAAACCTGTGACGAAACGTCTGTAAATAAAGGTAACAAAATAAATTCGCGTTAGACCCGATTGTAAATGTGATTTAATACAATCATATTCTAAGATTCTATACACGTCTTTAAGACACTGACAATAAGCTCGTGTAAATATATTTTTGGGCACACCCAACAGTGAAGCAATGACGTAAAAATAAAAATACGTCGCGTGAAAGGGTCGCAAACCAAGACGTGTCACGTAAACTCCAGGCCCCAGGTTCTTTCCCGAGGGAGGCCAATTTCATTAACTCCGGCCACCAAACTCCTCTCAGGGGTTGTCTTACATTTTTAAATATATTTACCGTAATTGAATACCTGCTGCTTTAATGCAACGAAGATTAGCCTAGACTCCTATTGGAGGCTTTTTATAGCCATTATATCACAATTAAGCAACAATTACGGAGAAAATCTTGAATTATTGTTTTAGTTTCGCACCGAGAAATAAATTCTCGTTAATGAAATCCAATATTGCCCGTTTTAACTCCTCGTAATTTCTTTAGACTTGTATAATTCAATTAAAAAGTATATTAAATTTACTTAATCTTTGTTTTAGGACTAATAATAGGCTTTATATACCTTGATTATTTAATCTAGATAAACCCCTTTTCACCTTTAGACGAACTTAAACAATTTCAGTACCAATTTATTCTCTTCGATTATTTTTAAGTGGACTTGAAATAGAAAAATAAATCTCAAGCGTCTTAGATTTAATGAAGATTTCATTGATTCTACATTCTTTTGTTTAAGTTGAAGTTAAACGATAAATTAAAGCAAAGAATGTTGTATTCCCCAAAGAATTGTTATTTATTGTTTTTTCTTGTACGAGCTAATAACTTTGCTGTTTATTATTCCAGTATGGCTTGCAGGGAAAACATATTTTCCCCTCAAAGAAAATATGGAGGCTTAAATATGTTGTTTTTTTAAGATGTAATCTAAGAGATTACCTTAAAATATTTTAAAAGGGGGAGACCAAAAACGGTAAATTGTTTTCGTTGCCAAGTAACTTTTTAGTAGGCAATAAAACAATTCCCGACATATTTATTATAATAATTCCGTCATTACATTAAACTTAACACACTAAAAATTATACCCAAGTACAATTTTAACATAATTATTTTACTTTACTTTAGTATAGTTATATAAGTTTATTTTTAAGTTAACTGTAGTTATGTTTTAATTAAGATGTACAAACAAAATATGGACCATGTTATCTGAAATAAATGCATTTTATTTTATTTTTAAAATAAATAAAATTTTACTTTTTACTTTTTTTACCATTTTTTATTTTGTAGGTATTCCGTGTTTATTTTATTATTGTTATGCAATAGTAATATCTAATAGTTACTATAAAGCCTGATCAAGATCTTTATCTTTTTAACTGCCTTCAAAAAAAAGGAGGTTCTCAGTTTGACCTGTATGTTTGTTTACAAAGTTACCCTCGTATCAAGAATGACTTTAGTAATTATGTGATTATTGTTTATTTTATGGAGCCCACAACAAAGCTTAAACATGCTTACACGCCTTCGGTATTGAATAATATATTATCTTTAGATGACGTAGGCAGTGTAGACATGATTAAGCGTTTGAAGGTCATACGGTCAAAAAGCGTGTAGGCATTGTGGAAAAAAGGAAAGATACGAGATTATCCACTGTTCTGGCGTCAACGCCAAGTAGCTCCACGTGCCCCTTGTATAGTCCTGCTATCGCTTTACAAGAGCTCAAACTACCGAACAACGTTGCGCTCTATGAGCATTTGCACAAATCCTATTGCCAAATCAAAATACGTCGTCATTCTCAAAATCCTTCCTGACCAAGGCCACATTTTAATTAAAAAAAAAGTCAATCATTGTTCGAATTGGGCCAATAAGAACTACTATCATATATCATATCCGTCAGGCGAAAACATCTAAACAAGATCCTTTTCAACAACAGTTTAGTTCCCGAGTGACGTTACGTTAATACCCGTAACATGTTCTAACTGGTTACATAGCTACTGGGCCGCAATCTGCATCGATTTGCATAATAATGCAGCAACTAATACCTGTGCTTACGCAGGAATACACTGCATTAGCTGCATATCGCTGGCATGAGCACCAATTCGCTAGTAGGTATAGTGGTTATTGTGAGTCTAGAGATGATTTATTGGTATGAATATGGTTTGGAACAATTGGAACTGTATTACTGTGATTGACTGTAAATACTGTAATGTTTACTAAAGTGTCCATAAACATATATGTAAAAGTAGTGTATAATTTGTACGTCCAGTCAAGGTCATAAATAATTTTCTTCGCGTTTATTGAAACCTTCACGTTGAAATACTATAGTGATGAATATATGAACATATTCTTGTATAACTCTACGCCAAAAAAGTAAAAGGAATGAAAAATTTAATGTCATAATAAAGAAATGGGGTTTTTACACAGTACTTCTCGTAATAGTTACCTGCTTCGAATAAAGACATAACCTTCAATAGTTAACCCTCTATATACTAGAAACCAGTAGGTACCCGAACCTTCTTAATAATATATCTTTTGAGAAACCACTTAAAGATTAATATTAAGTATAATAGGTGGGTGGTTTCCACGTAATTTTCCCTAACTCAGTTAATGTAATGTAGTGCATAGGTGGCAAAGTGGCTCGTGACATTATTCAATAGCTAATGGATGATTTTATTGGCTCATGATGCTTCCGCGATATCTCCTTTAGTTAATCAAATCTATGAATTCATTCCTCTAATTTTACTGCCATCTTGATCCAAATAGCCGCGCCTACAGGAAAAAAATAGTAATAAGGATAGTAACCGTTTTTACCCTTTGTGTACGGAACCCTAAAAAGTATTTTAGTTCCTTTTGTCCATTCCATCGGCTCGTTTGCTATCACATAAAAAAAGGGAAAAATAAAACAATTGTTTTAAGACTAAATAAGAAAATTTAATAACAATAAAGGGATTCACACTTGGTGAGAGTTAGCTAGCTATTAGCCGGATTTCTCTGTCAGTTGTCCAATTGCACAAGTTCGTCGATTACAAGCCGAAAGTTGGGATCTCTCGAAAATTCCACAATCTTCAGCGCCGAGGCCAAACGAGATAAAACTTTTATTCCAGGGAATTTAAAACCTAGGGTTCAATTACTTCGTTGTTCTTATCTAAAGCTTGGAGTTTCGCGTGTGAATTGATTAAATCGGGCAATTGGTGACACCGGTCTCGGGGACGTCGGCGAGTGCGAAGCAGATCATGCTCTTCAGCCGGCTTCGAGCCGCGGTGTGCAGGCTCACGTCGATCTGGTCATTGAACACGATAGAGGGCACGAAGTTGATAGTGGCCATGGGCTCGGCTGCTGCCTCTCGAGCGGCCGCATCAAGGTGATCTCCTACAGGCGTGGCCACGCAAACGTCGATTGTAACCAGATTCAAACCGGCAGCCGCAGCGCACGCGTAACTCCTCTGCAAATATGAGGGATAAGGTGGCGAGAATTCGCAACGCATGTAGTCCATTTGAGCTTGCTGGTTGCCTTTCAGCTGGTCTAGTACGCAGCGGTGGAGACGGTTAGCGAAGCAGTCGTTGACTCCAAACTGGCAGGTCTGAGTACCGTCTGCGTTCTGGACTGTTCTTCCCCAGGGAACAAATTCGATGTCCAAAAACTCCTTGTATTCTTCATAGGCTTCTGCTAGCTGATTGGTGATAAAATTGACAGTATCTCCGCATCCTGAAGTCGTGCCAGTTGTTATTTTGATTCGCCCGTTAATGGCTTGAAGTTGAGCATTTGCTAGAGCCAGCAAAGTCAAAACGAGCAAACTGTATGTTACTGCCATTTTGGTGTGCTGTATGCGATTGACGTACAACGACTGCTTAATTGTATACGTTATCACGCCCATGGAAAGCAGAGATAAACATCTTGCTTTAGTTTTTTGATTGAACGTTATTAGATAACGATGTAACTATCAGAAATAGTGTCATAGCTATAGTAAATAGGAAAGCAAATAATTGCAAATGCGTACTAGAGCGATGAAAATGCCCGGAATACGGCATTGGAGAGTGCGCACTAGTGCGAGCATGCCACGTGCAGTCTGGCGCAACTATTAGGAACAAAAAACAATATGTATGGAAAAAGGCATAATACTAATGGCGGTGTAATCGCGTAAATATTTCCGTCTCATTCTCTCAGTGTATCCATCTTACTTCATCTGACAGTCGCCATTTTTATCTGCTCTGTATCGGCCATATTTTGTTGTCGGGACCTTCAACAATTTCTGTTAGTTTTCGAGCTTTTCGTCGTATTTTTGGTTTTATTTCGTGTTATCATTATATAATAATAGTTTACTGAAACGGATTGTGCATATTTACAAAAATACGACCTAGGAAACAATATAGAACTTGTGCTATTTGTGGAATTCTTGCCTACCGATGTGAAAATAAAGAAAGGAAGTTGATGGCGAGATTTCCTTTGGATCCTGACCGGTAAGCAAGAAATTGGACAATATTTAGTCCCGTGTAACGTGAAAGAACGATTGCATGCTTTGTTGGTAAAAAAAATGTTAAAAATTGTTTTGTTCGTAACACTATTGCTGCTCTTGGTAACTATCGATAACTAGGTATTTTTCATTTACAGACAGTGGGTGAAACGGCGTCACTTGTAGCAGATTCTGTTTAGCATGTCCAGTCGATGAGCAGACAAGAAAGGGCGACAAATATAACCTGCGAGAGTGGCACAAAAATTATATTATGTTTTCTGTTTTACTATTACTCAATGAATGTAGAAGACAAAATGACTCATTTTCTCTGGAGAAGATAACACTGCCAATTTATTAAAAAAACGTCCGAGCAAGGTGGCAAAGCAAAATAGGCTTTGTAATGTTTTTAATTTGCCTAAATAAAATACTTAGACTGCAAGGTTTGGTATCTAGGTACTTATCTAATATAAAACTGATTTGATATACCTAACTACATATCACTTCATTAGTGTTATCGTTATCATGAGTTATCAATTGCGGCTTTTTTAAATCCATGACGGTACATAAGTATGTATGATATGCAATAGGTAATTATTATTAACTTAACCTCTTCAATTTTTAAATTATTTAAAACAAAAACTTTCGTAGGACAACATCTTCATACTCACAGTTCATACTACTTGGTAGCTGCCAGTGCCAACTGTTAAATAGGTAAACGCTATGTCCCACACCCACTAGGGCGGCGCCACATTCATTTTTATTCAAAGCCCTATAAAGAGCATTTCAGATGTAGGGAAAAAGTAAAACAATTGTTTTAAAGATAAGAAAATTTTATAACAATAAAGGGATTCACACTTGGTGAGAGTTAGCTATTAGCGGGATTTCTCCGTCGGTTGTCCAATTGCACAAGTTTGTCGATTACAAGCTGAAAGTTGGGATCTCTCGAAAATTCCAAAATCTTCAGCGCCGAGGCCAAACGAGATAAAACTTTTATTACAGGATATTCGAAGGCTAGGCTTCAATTGCTACGTTATTCGTTGTTATTATCTAAAGCTCGGAGTTTCACGCGTGAATTGATTAAATCTGGCAGCTGGTGACACCGGTTTCGGGAATGTCGGCGAGTGCGAAGCAGATCACGCTCTTCAGCCGGTGTCGACCCGCGGCGTGGAGGTCCACATCGATTTGGTCGTTGAAAACGATGGAGGGCACTAAATTGATGGTGGCCATGGGCTCGGCTGCTGCCACTTGAGCGGCGGCGTCAAGGTGATCTCCTACAGGCGTGGCTACGCAAACGTCGATTGTAACCAGATTCAAACCGGCAGCCGCAGCGCACGCGTAGCTCCTCTGCAAATATGAGGGATGTGGGGGCGAGAATTCGCAACGCATGTAGTCCATTTGAGCTTGCTGGTTGCCCTTCAGCTGGTCGAGTACGCAGCGGTGGAGACGGTTGGCGAAGCAGTCGTTGGGTCCAAACTGACAGGTCTGAGTACCGTCTGCGTTCTGAACTGTTCTTCCCCACGGTACGAATTCGATGTCTAAGAACTCCTTGTATTCTTCATAGGCATGTGCTAGCTGATTGGTGATAAAATCGACAGTGTGTACGCATCCTGAAGTCGTGCCAGTTGTTATTTTGATCCTCCCGTTGACAGTTTGCAGTTGAGCGTTTGCTAGAGCCAGCAATGTCAAGACGAGCAAACTGCATGTTACTTCCATTTTGGTGTGCTGTATGCAATTGAAGTGCAGCGACTGCTTAATTTTATACGTTATCACACCAATGCAACGCAGACATCTTGATTGTTTTTCGATTGAACATTATCAGATATAATGTTAAAAACATATTACAAAAAGATGTGTATTATGTAATGTTTAAACTAATGTAATAATAATAAGATGTAACTATTAGAAATAGTGTCATAGCTATATTAAATAGGAAAGCAGATAATTGCAAATGCGTACTAGAGCGCTGAAAACGCCCGGCATGCGGCATTGGAGTGCGCACGTCTTATCTAAAAATTGGAATTTCAAGTGCAAATCTGACAATCTGAAAAGTGATTAAATCTTACAGTTGGTGACACCTGTCTCGGGGACGTCGGCCAGTGCGAAGCAGATCACGCTCTTCAGCCAGCTTGGAGCGGCAGTGTGGAGGTCCACATCGATCTGGTCGTTGAAAACGACGGAGGGCACTAAATTGATGGTGGCCCCATGGCCAAACCCATGCTCGGCTGCTGCCGCTTAACCGCATCAAGGCGATCTCCTACAAGTGTGGCTACGCAAACGTCGATTGTAACCAGATTCAAACCGGCAGCCGCAGCGCACGCGTATCTCTTCTGAAGATATGAGGGATGTGGGGGCGAGAATTCGCAACGCATGTAGTTCATCTGAGCTTGTTGGTTGCCCTTCAGCTGGTCGAGTACGCAGCGGTGGAGACGATTGGCGAAGAAGTCTTTGGGTCCAAACTGTCAGGTCTGAGTACCGTCTGCGTTCTGGACGGTTCTTCCCCATGGCACGAACTCAATATCCACGAACTCTTTGTACTCTTTATATGCATTTACTAGCTGATTGGTAATAAAATTCATAGTATCTGCGCATGCTGAAGTCGTGCCAATCGTTATTTTGATCCTTCCGTTGACGGGTTTTAGTTGAGCATTTGCCAGAGCCAGCAAAGACAAGATAAGCAAAATGTATGTTATTGCCATTTCTGTGTGCTGTATCCGATTAACATACACTGAATGTGTAATTTTGTACATTGTTACACCAATTGATTATATTTTTTGATTGTGAATATGTTAAAAACAGGTAGTTACAGAAAGATAGTAATGTAACTATCAGGAATAGATTCCTGTGATTCCCCTGTCAGCACATATCAAAATTTTTATTTGATCATACATACCCCAAATATGCGATTGATTTTGTATCTACTAAGTTCTTATTGATTCATCCATCAAACTCAAATCCTTACGTAAATATTGGTATCGTGTTTGGAACAATAGTAACGAGTGTCTGAACACGAAGGTTAGAAGCACCCTCTTTTATCTCATTTCTCAGTACAAGTCTTGACTGTTTTGAGGGTCGTTGAGAGTTCAAAGAGAATTTCGTCTGGTTTGCATGACCGGGCACGCCGATGGATCTGTCAATAGACAGCGTTTGGGTATGTATTATTAGGTTTTCATGATATCTACCTTTAATATGCTGTATGTTTTTTTAATATAAATAATCGGATGAGTTCTTACGGTGGCAGTAAGAACTCATCCGACGGTAACATACAGGTTGAAATTTTAATCACCAGCTATACTCTGCGTAGTGAGTGTATAGGTTATTTTATTACTGAATAAATTTTATGGGACCAATGCCGAAATCGCGAAAAAAAAATTTGGCTGTACCATAGAAATCAGCGGCATCACATCAGCCGGAATGTATGAAACAGCCAATTTTTTTTTCACGATTTCAGCTTTGTCCCTATAGTAAAAGTTGTTCGGTATGACCTATAAAGTCACCACGCAGGGTATGGCTGGTGATTAAAATTTCATCCTGTATAATAATATATACGTTTTAAATATTTTCCTCGCTAGTTATATTTAAAAAAAAACAAAGCAGTTCTTAGCTGCATTAAAATAAGATTAAATTTCTAATTGATCTAGGCTAGTGACCCAATTTAATTGGTTTAACATGCAATTAGAGACCGGTACGAAATCTACTAAACAGAGCGCATCAAAAGCAGCCATAAATATAGTTTAAAATAGTCAAATATTTAAAATGTAACATTTTAACTGCTCTTGAATATTAACATCGCAATAATCTTACCAGCTTATTCAGAGCTTAATTCACGACGGCCACTTCAATGTCTTCAAACTTACATTTTGATGTTATTTTGATATCATTTACCAGTGCGCAGAGATGGGCAAAATGTAATCGACTAACGATTAACGATTAAGATTACAAGAATTAATTGCGACTGACGATTGAAAACGACGATTGATCAATCTTAGTTGTATAGAGTGCAACTAATTTAGTTGCAACTAAATTAGTTGCCGATTGATTTCGGACAACTAAATTTTGTAATCGACTAATTAGTTAGACTATTTTCTCGCGACTAATGTTAGAAGCAAATTGAATAGAATACCTCGGTATGGCTATGTTGACAGACTGATTAGGACATCTTAACGGATGTTTAAAAATAAAATAGTCATGTATTACTTACGATATTTTGACCGTTTCTAAGGAGTGAGATCTGTTCTCACTATTATTTTGCTACTAAAGTAGTGCATCTCTCTGAAATTGGATTAAATTTCTCTTATCTAAGGGTAAATAAGAACTGGGTACTTTGTGCATTAGTAAAATAACACTTAAAAAAACACAATTATATAAATCAAACTTTGTATCTATACATATAATAAAGCGGAAGAGGGTCGAAAGTCTGTACATGGAAGATATTCGAAAAAAAATTGGCTGGGGATACTTAGAATCGATAACAGAACACATTCCAACAGTTTTTAGAATTTTTGTCTGTTTATCTGTTTGTCTGTTTATCTGTTTGTCTGTTTATCCGTTTATCTGTTTATCTGTTTGTCTGTTTATTTGACCGCACAACTAATGAAAACGGCTGAACGGATTTTGATGCAAACTTTACTAATCTGTCGAAAAAATCCACGGCCAGGTTATAGGCTATAAAAATTTAAGAAATTGTACCCCTAAGGGGGTTAAAAAGGGGATGAAAGTTTGTATGGGGTTCAAGATTTATTTTAAGCTAGCAATTTGAAACTTCTAAAGAAGATATATTATTGAAATACAAGAAAACTAATTTCAGCGTTTTTGAAAATTCATCCCCTAAGGAGGTGAAATAGAGGTTGAAAGTTTGTATGGAGATCAATTTTGTTGAGTGCGTTACTTGAAACTTTGTATAATGGGCATATTATTATAACACAGGAAAAGTGATTTTAGCGTTTTCAAGAATTCGTCCCTTAACAGGGTTAAAAGGGGGTTGAAAGTTTGAATCCATTACAAATGCTTTGAAACTTCTTATTCTTAGAAAGGTATGATAGACGATTACAAAAAAACTAATTTTGACGTTTTTGGAAATTTAACCCCTCAGGGGGTTGAAAAGGGGATGAAAGTTTGTCTTGGGGTGCAAATTTTATTTTAAGCTAGGAACTTAAAACTTTGCAAATCATTATTATATTAAAAAGCAAGAAAATTACTTTCAGCGTTTTTAAAAATTCATCCCCCATGGTGGTGAAAAAGGGGTTAAAAACTTTATCTGAGAGTCTGATTCGCTATGACCATCAACAAGTCGTAGGGGCAGACGCTACGCAGATGCATTTCCCACTCCGAAAACAAAAAAAATGGCCGCCGGCATCATGCTTAGACTGATTTCACTGGAGGACCGATTTGGATGACATGATTTTGATGGGAACACCCAAATATTCCGAAATACGTTTTTCCGATTTTTATAACCACGACTTTCATAATCCCGATTATTTATAAGTCCGAAATATCAAAATTACGATTTTTAAAAACACGATGGAATAAAATCACGAATGTGCTATTTCCGAAAACTTTAAATCCGATTGTCACTTGACAGAAAGCTTAGAGTTCCGATTTTACACTTTTCCGAAAAAAAAAATTTTTCGAATTTTTAAATTCCGAAAAATCATTGTCCGATCGGAAATAAAATAATTCGGTATTCAGAAATTCGGTTTTTTACAAGATCGGAAAAATGAAATCCGTGATATTCAAATGAAGACTCACGTTTTAGTAATTATTACGGGTACCTGTCGTGCCGCGTCATGTTAAATTCGGCATAAAATATTTTTGGCATAAAAATTCGGCATAAATAAATTAGACAGAACTGCGAACCTGCGAACCCGAACTGTTGCTAGAAGTGGGTTAGGTTAGGTTAGAACTGCGACCCCCAAGAAAACGAACTGTTGCCAGAAGTGGATTAGGTTAGGTTAGAATTGCGACCCCCAAGAAAACGAACTGTTGCCACAAAAAACGGCTTTTTGGGTTTTCGGAAATATAAATCTTGGTGATTTTCATCATTCGTAATTATGACAGTCGGAATTTTGATGGGTCGAGCATTTAAAAATCGGAATGATAAAATTCGACATTCTAAAATTCGGAATAATTTTTTTCGGAATTATGTAGTCGATTTGGCTAGGTACAGTCAAGGACGTAAAAATACAAAAATGGTACTGTATCGTTCGATATACACCTACTACTCTATGCCGATTAAATCACGTCAAAAATTTGAATGTTTTTTTTTATTTGCGGTAATTATTTTTTATTATTTTGACCCATGTTCTTTCACTGATATGCGTTAAAATTGTTAAATAATAACAAACGAAACCGTCAACGCCCTCTATACGAGAGTAGGGAAAAGGTAGTAGCGACATCTGATCGAGAATCAAATTTTCGTGATTTTCGAGGCACGTTTTTTCCTTAGACTGTATCCATCTATTACGGAGTAATATCTGTCTTTGGCGGTAGGTACCTAATTGTAAATAATTTTATCTGGACTACAGTCCTCTAGCGTATCCATCTGTCAACTTTACTTTAAGTTCCGTCTCCAGGGGACATTGAGATAAATTAGGGGTGAATTAGCCGCTTACTGACACAGACCGAATTCCACGCAGGCGAAGCCGCGGGCACAGCTAGTATTAAATATAAAAGCAACCATGATATGTATTTAGTTAAACTAAAGTTAAACTATAATTTTAGCTCAATCGGATGAAGATATCTGCTTCAAAATAAGTCGCAAAATTCTACCCAAACTAACATAGTTACAACATACGAGTACCTCCGTATGTTACAAACATACGTACTTGTAGTTACATATTGCAAGATAAAAAATGCAAAAACCGGCGACTACGTAGTTTTAATATAGATTTAATCGTGAAATTTAGTCGATTGAAACTAAAACTAATTTAGTTGTTAGTCGAACATTCTCACAACTAATTTAATCGCAACTAAATTAATCGCGATTAAAAAATGACGATTGATATTTTTAATCGATTGATTAGTTAACTAAAATATTAATCGATTAATGCCCATCTCTGCGCAGTGCGTTTACTGAACGTTCAAGTACGAGCGAAATGCACGCGTAAATGACAACAAAAATGATATCATTTTCATTAAAAGAAATAGGTACATTGCGCCGTGAAATAATAATGTGCTGGTCAATCAGTGCATTCAGTGCTAACCCGTTATACTGTACTGTATGTTTTTACATGCAAAAACAACAATGTTTCCCACCGCAAAAATCAACTCGCAAAAAATATAACAAACCACCATCGAAAGTACAAATCTCGACCCGTGTTTCGTCTCTACAAGGCACCATCAGGAAATGCGGGAGATGTTGACGGTCTGGCGTCCGACTTCATGTGACATGTAATATGGTGACTAACTGCTCCGCAGACCG
Organism: Cydia strobilella; assembly: GCF_947568885.1. Lineage (NCBI taxonomy): Eukaryota > Metazoa > Arthropoda > Insecta > Lepidoptera > Tortricidae > Cydia > Cydia strobilella. The sequence goes on from NC_086050.1 coordinate 14,977,157, forward strand.
CTGTGGGCTTCACAAGGGCTTCGTTTGGCAGCACACAATTAGGATGTTTTTGTGTAGATTTACTAGTCCTGTAGTGGTGAGCGGGCAGTATTGATCGCGCGGCTAGACGATCCACGCCCGGGACCAGACTTCTTCAATTATTCAGAGCCTACTTCCGCGGTGCGCTCGTTTGTTACTCTGCAGAATGCGAGATGTTGTGATGGAATGTAAGGGGGGAATTACTAGACTTATATTGACCGGGATTACCTTTTGGTTTGTTTTTGTAATCACGTGTTATATCCCGGTCAATATAAGTCTAGTGAAACTAACCGTTAATCATTCAAAACGGTTAGGGTTAGAATTATTTTTTCCCCTCACTAGCTCGGAAAGCCGTCTTTTATCCTTTAAAACCTGTGGGGAAAAACGCTTTTTATTCACTAGCGGGGAAAGTAATTTGACCTTGGATGGAGCGTGTTTAAGTAGCTTTTGACAGATAACAAAACGTAAAACGCTCATAATAATTGTTCGTTCGATATTAATTATCATTAAATAAATGGTTTGAGAATTTAATAAAATATACCAAATTTAGCTTTATTTAATGATTACTTTATCTTAAAATTCCATAAAAAACGTTTATTTTCTAATAATGACGTTAAATATAATTCTGAACGCACAAGTTGAGTCTGACTGAGTGATTCCAGTAATGAAGATGATCTAACGCCTGTGGATGTTGCACTTTCCTCGCTATAGTGAGGTGAAAAGTTTTGTGTTACACACGGGTGCAAATGTATTTTACTTCTCGTGTGTTGAAATACTCGCTAAGCTCAGGTTTCAACTATAGAATCCTTTCGCTTGCTCGTGTTTCAATTCCACACTCGCGGGTAAAATACAACTTTGCACCCTTGTATAACAAATAACTATTGGTGCAGCAGAAGCAACTTTGTTCCGATATTTCTTCCAATATTTTGTAAGTCAGTCGAGCCCGACAATATGTTTATTTAAAAGGTGACCGTCCGGATGTCAAATGCAGCTTCTATACTTTTGGGTTTTTGCAGCCGCTGTGTCTAAAAATGTCCTTGATAAAATGAGTGATGTTCGCCGCTGCATTACTGCCGCGATTATGACGTTCATTCTTTCACTCATTTTATGAAATACATTATTTAAGTTTCGAATGGCATTTTTTTATCAACGATTATCACCTTGGCTAGGCCCCATGTACTCATTCTTATCACCAAAGTAGTCATAATATTCTCATTACATTATAATCTGTCAAAAACTAAGTAAATGTCTTCGAGACAACGCCTAAAATAAGCAGATATCTTTAGACATTTGAAACAGAAAAAAACAATTGACTGAGATGATTCGCAGATCGCGATAAATTCTGATCATGTCTCAAAATGTGGCAATAAAATGCCACGTGGCGACCGTTTATTGCCGGGAATTAAAATGTAATTGCGATATTTTGTCTAATTTAAGACGCCGATGGGGTTTGTTTTTGGTTAACAGGAAATTTAAAATTTCAATTTCTTTATGAAGCATCTTATTGTAAGTAGGGAAGGCAGTTGTAGTCTCTTATGTTTATAAAATTGTATCTTTGTACACTGTTCATAGAATTAGTTCAATACATGAAATAATAAAACCATGTACAATCGGGGACAATCCCGGTGAACCACCTTAAAGGCAAAAATCATCTAAACGTCTTGCAGACAGTCAGGCGATATCATAATAGCATGGCACTTAAAACTGTAGGTATAAAAAAAAGGTTAGCTCAGGTAAAGTTTATTGCCGTTCATTGTCTTTGTGACGGTCAGCATTTGCAAACTAAGATAAGGAATCCAAAATGCATTCTTATTGGATATCTTTATGGGGAGGCGAAGCTTAGCCTAAACAACAACAACTAATAAACTGTCCTTACTACCTATTGTTTGCCTCATTAGGCCTCATTACTTGTTTTTACCCTTTTCATTATTAAAATAAAGAATCCTAAATGCATCGTTATTGGTTATCTCTAGGGGAGGCGGAGTTTAGCTCGTTCGTAAGGATCGAGGTAAAAATAAAACTAAAGTGGTTCAACAGGAATGTCTCCGATTATACAATATGCTACAGAGATAACTGACCCCCCCTGAACAAGTTTCTATGCAGGGGGGGGGGGGGGTCAGTTATCACTGCAGCTTACTTTACCTGCTCCGACTTCAGTGCTTATATATTAAGAAATAATATTTGGTCTAACGTGAATATTATGTAGAGGATGTTGAAAATATGTATAAGCTAAGAGTAATGTCAAATCAATATTAAATGAAGATCAGTTTTTCCAACTTTCAATGTCGTTTCAGGTCGCCATTTAACTTGGCTATCTACAACTCAGTCACATTTAATAACATTTTTTACTAACGACAGAACTTATTCCAGTAAATTTCAGTCTAGGCATTATATTCCAATTGTTAACCAAACTCACGTTATTCGAACAAAGAGACGAACCAGCATAACCAAGACCCTAAGATTCATAATAGCAACGTTTACTCTAAGAAGGCGCTTAAGCTGGTGTTCCTGTGCGTTTGACTTGACTGTGCCAGGTTGCCAGTCGGAATAAAGTCCTACGAACTGATAAAACTTCGCCGGGCATCAATGCGACGGCCGGTCTGAATTTCTCGTCCGCAGATTCTTATCGACTGAACTCGAGCGGCCATTTCTTATAATTAAAAAAAGTTTGATACGTCTGCCATGTTTTGCTAGGACTGACGGGCAAGTAATTTGTTAAATTTTTGAGATTGAAATTGTTGAGGTAACTATATGAGTGCAAAATAATTATGGCACAATTTTGTACGTGTAGACGTGGACTGCAAATATTATTGGCCTGTTTAGTGACCAAGGTGCCTACTTGTGAGTAGATTCGTCTTGTCAAATAAGAAACAATTACACTCACATTCAAGTCATATTTTAGCAACCTGTACTTGAACATAAGATTTCTATACTCACCTGCGTCATTTTACTGTTAACATCCCAATTTAACAAATATTACACCGATATTATTGACCTGAATTGAAAATACCGTTTTAAAATATTCGACCTTATGGTTTTCATAATCCTAAATGGCCCTCCGAGGTAATGCTATGTGAATTAAGGAGGTAATATGTACCTACCTATATGTACGAGTACTGAAAGTCCTAGCAAACGCAACTGCGTCAGCTATCTTTCCGTTGTCAAGAGAAGTGTTTTTTAAGTATTAGTTATTAAGGTGGTATTTGACATGGATTAATTTATAATTATAATTTCTCAACAAACTTAATTCACCCCTAAACAATAATATCCAAAGGGCAAGGAACTTTCAGTAGGGTCATGGAGTTTATCAGTTGCAAATTAGTTTAACATTTTAATATTGAATCGAGTTAACTTAGTACAAAATTAAATGTAAGCCTGTTACGCCTTTCTCTTGTAAATACAATCGTTGTTTATGTTTATCCATTCATCCAAAAACTGAAAGCTAAGGTTCAAGTGAAAAGTCAACCACCCCATTTACAAGCTTAAATTGATTCAGTTATCAACTTTTTTTTTTTTTTTTTTTTTTTTTTTTTTTTTTTTTTTCTTTATTTAATTCTGGGAGTTTTAGCAGTGCGCTAAGCCACCCCCGTAATACAAAAATTACATTGGTCTATAACTACATATATAAATTAGACTATCTAGTTATCAACTCTTGTTTTAGTTAGTTTAAATACGATGGAAATTTTGTTAAGTGAACGAAATGGCAGGCTAAATTTGAAATTGTAGCGTTCAATTTAACAATGATGCACTATTTACCCAGTCCACCCATAAATTCTGACACAAAGTTATGTAACCTCCTGCCTACTCGTATTTTTAATTTGAACTATATACCACATATATAACGGCGGTCTATGTCCTTTGAGTAGGACTAACGTAGGCACAAGGTTAATAAAGTTTTATACTATTTGTGTCGTTTTCAAGCAAAAGGTACCACATTGTAGCTTGCCACAAGGACGCTCTGACAGGTTTTTCGTATAAAGATACAAGCAATTTTCGTCCTTATGGTAAGCGACAATGTGGTATCGTTTGATTGAAAAAATCACATTTAATAAAAGGATTAATAACGAATAATAAAGTCTTATTATTATTCCACGTTGTCATCCTTCGCCCTAATACATGTTTTTGGAGCAAGTCAAAAGGGCCTAATTTACGCACCATTTTTTTGTGGAAATATGACATTCTTGTTCTTTTATTTAGGTGACCAATATTGTAGTTACGATTTTCAATGCATTACTTTTGTCTGAATACAAATCTTAGATAGATAAATTTTAAATCTAAAGGAAGCGGTAGATGTAGTTAACAAAGTGCTGCAATACTATGTATCATCCCGTTAATTTTATGATTTTGTGAGAAGACCCAGATAAGAGGGTCACTGAGCCCAATTTTTGCGAAAAATTGTTCCATTTTATTGAAAAACACATGCCCGCGTGTAACAAAATATCGTACCTATAAGACACTAAAGTTTAACTTATTCTAAACACCGTGCATATTCCAGGAAAAAAATTTACATTATACCTCAGCCTAGCCTAGAAGACAAAATGGCGTTATTGAATCGTTTGTTTTTATCTGTAATTTTGACTTATGTATTTGTAAGAAACATTAAGTTTTATCAATAAGGGGGTAAACTCCTAATTTTTCAAGTTTATTGAGGCAACTTACTGACTCGCGAAGCCAAAATTTGATCATCTGGATTTAAAAAAAATATGCATCTTAGAGAACAAGGCTTGGTCCGAAGACGCGACACAAACATAACGATTAGGTTGTGACCGAAAATTTTAAAAGCTATAGTATTGAAATTCCCGACGGAGGTGGTGAAAAAGTGATGCGTATTTTTGAGGCGCGTTGCTCGTTCATTCAAAATCAAGTAACGTATTAACATAATGACAATATCGAATAATTATTAGGCGTTTTAAATTCGTAATTAGTGTAGAGACACTGAACTGATAAGCAAGATCTTCAGTCATAGCAGAATGGCAAAGAGATATTGTGAAATTTTATTGTGGCAATTCAAATATGATTGAAATATCTTACGGTGTCAGCATGGTTGCATTTTTATCACCTATCTCTATGCCTGTCACTTTCGCCCTTACATACTTGTTAGAACGTGACAGGCATGGTGAAAGGCGATAAAAATGCTACCGTGCTAAGCCCGCTGGAAAGAAAACGCTGTCATTTAATGCGACTTATTAACTAATTGTGATTTACCGAGAGAAATAAAATAACGGTCGCATGCTCTTAATATTGCAGATGGACTGTTTAACAAACATAAAGTTATTTAATAAAGTGTTTGTATACCTGTGCTAAAGTTTTATTCAGTTTTTCCTTGCTCGTGATCGTAGGGAGACTGTTAAAGTATTCATAAGGAACAGAACTTGGCCGGTTAACTTAGTTCAAAACTTGGAACATACGACGCGCTGCTTGGCTTGGTATGCTGGAATTTTGGTTCGATGGAGATTCTAGATAAATTATATAAGTAGTTACGAGTATATCTCTTTGGGTATTTGTTTATTCTATCCGCTTAAATCCACCTGATGTTTAAAATAAACCGCCTGAAAATTGAGAGCAATGTAAATTGGAAACATTTTTACAGTTTTTATTTGCAGCGAAAATGATTATTCCCAAATTCCCGAATTGTTAAAGCTATTTTTATATTATATGTTTTAAGTTAAAATTTGATCGTCATACTGCTAGGCCTTGTTCCCATTTACTTGGGGTCGGCCTTCCCTGTTCTTTTCCTCCATTGAGTGCAATGTCGGCGTCTATATTAAGGTATTTCAGGGTTTCCTGTTAAAATTTAATGTATTATCCATTAAAGTTAAAATGTAGTTTTATCTCTAAATAAAGAATATACCAAAAAAATTAACATGGTTTTGTACAAAGTAATTGGGTTAAATTGTGTTCCCGAAGAAAATTAAATAAATAATTAAAAATTTCGATAATTCTTCGAAATTAAGACGAAAGGGGACGACCTGTGGGGACGACCGCCCCGAAACCGCGTTTTCATACAAACGTAGTCCCCATTTTCCTCTCTGGACGTTAACATTATTGAAAATATTTTTATACAATTTGATGTATCAGCTATTATGCCCGACCGTTTGATTTTTTGGATTTTTAGATTATTATAAGTTAGAAGCATTTAACATTTTTATTTTATTAAATCGACGAAAAAAAACCGGTCGGGCATAGCTATGACTAAAATCCATAGAATTCGGTTAAATTCTTTTCCATAATGTCAATATCCAGGGAGGGAAATGAGGACCACGTTTGTCTGGAGAATAGATCGTCCCCTTTCCTCTTAAAAGTTTTCTAAAGGAATAGTTACCGCAATAACTGGTGTTAGGTGTTTTGGAATAAGTTACTAAATAATTTTACTAGTACCAATTTACCTATATTTTTATACTTAAACCCTTTTTCCAGGTAGGTGTCTACATAATACTATATCAAAATTCAAATTTATATGAAATAGAGGTAAGTGTTACAGCATACGATTTTGCCTCAATTTTCCGTGCCAATGGCCCTCGGGCTTGGGTGCGGCGGAGCTATTGCCAATAAGCAATATCTTCCAGTCGGGCGGGTTGCGAACGAGAATCTGCTAATTAGGGACATGGGAACCGATCAAAAGAGAGCCTTTGATGCGAAGCTGAAAAGGTGACAACGATTCGAGTTAGCCGAGCGGGCGATATCGATATTTTGGGACGTAAGAGTGATATAAAATTACTAGGCGGACGAAAATATCCGTTATTTGAATTTGAAACCAACGCCATTATCTCGAAGGAATGTTCAAAAATAATATGTGAAATCCAGGGTTCAAATTCCGGTGAGGGAATTTAGGTGTGTGATGAACACAAATATTTTATAATTGAGTCATGGGTGTTTTCTATGTATATAAGTATGTTTTTATCTGTATGTACATTGTCGCCTAGCACCCATAGTACAATCTTTGCTTAGTTTGGGGCTAGGTTGATCTGTGTTAGATGTCCCCTAATATTTATTCATATATTTAATTTGTATTTTTTTATACATATACATTGTGTAACAATTCGTGTACTATATCATATCACAAAAGTGTACATCTGGAGCATTGCACTGTACGGAAGCGAAACGTGGACAATGAGGCAACGTGATATGAAGAGGCTGGAGGTGTTTGAGATGTGGTGCTGGCGTCGAATGGCAAAGATCAGTTGGACTGAAAAAAAACCAACGAAGAGGTTTTACGTATAGTAGGAGAAAAGAGGACTTTGTTAAGAACTATAGATAATAGAAGAGGAAAGATGCTTGGGCACCTGATACGACACGACGAATTTATCAAAAACATCATAGAAGGGAAAGTTGAAGCAAAGAGGAAGGAGGGAAGACCAAGGAGAGCGTACATGCATCAAATAAAGGAAAAACTCAACGTCGTGTCGTATCAGGCTGTCAAAGTGAAGGCAGAGGACCGCGAAACATGGAAATTGCTTCACCGACAAGAGACTTACTCTTAAGTATATGATGATGATCATATCACATTACAATTAGATTGTTCAATACCATCGATGACAGTTAAATGAAAAACAAAATTGTTGACTGAGGAGTAAAATTCAATTTGACTGTCTTAAATTAATTCAAACTCCACACTTTTATGTCTAAAGGGTTTAGCTACTTTTTGGTTTACAGACTCTCATGTTTGATCTCATCTGAAATAACCTCTTTTATTTAGATGTTGAAAAACATTCAATTTACTGAACGTCAAAAATATTCAATGTTTCTCATCTCACCGCACCGTCTTCTACATAATGCAGTATAAGTGAAAATATTCTAAGCGCGTCATCGCATCACTATTCAGTAGTGCAGAGAAAAATATCAGCTTTTAGAAGAACGTTATATGTACCAGAGCACTTGAGTGTCTTGTGGCGTTTCGAAGTGCTGAATGTCGGACAGTAGCACTGTAGGTCGATCGATTTCAATAAGCGATAAATTCCGCATGAGCGAACGAACGTTTGCGGCCATCAAAGAGCTTTATTCTCGTCGTTTAGCAATGTCATTATCTTATGCAAACCAGTGAAAAGGTGATCTCCAATTGTACGCAGTAGTTACGGATATAAAGGTCGTACTTAAACAGGGTTGTGTGAGGAGATGAAGTGGTCTGAATACGCAGCCTTGCGGGGTTCAAGGGTTAATAGCGGATTGTAAGCGAACGATTTGGAATAATTATGTGTAATTAGATTAGGAATGGAATGAAACGTATAGAATAGCAAGCAGTTGAATAGATACAATATGAAGTAAGCTACCATGTGTTACGTTACAAATAAAAATGTGAAACTAGTTAATCCTTGCAGCAGCAGGCTTCTAATACGTCTCTTATGGAATTAGGTAACGAAGGTTGCATACAATATATCTCATATATGAGTATGACGACAAAAAAGACGTAAATTAAAAAAAATAAAAACTCCTACGCTATATCCCAATTAATATCAATTTTATGACAATAAATGCCTCACAATATTTTGGAAAAGAGCTGATACAACAACAATTACAACAATAACATCTTAACAATTTTTTTTGTACAATAAAGTGATTTACTACTACTACTACTACTCTTCAAATAATACTGGATCGATTTCTATCAAACATAGCGAAGAACCACCGCAAGAAAACTCGCTTTCACATTAAAAGCCGCATCGAAATCGGTCCATCCGTTGGAGAGCTACGATGCCACAGACAGACCAACAGACATACATTGGCGTCAAACATACAGCACCCCTCTTTTTGAATGGGGGTTAAAAATGGGGATGGCTAAACCCCCAGTAATAGCACCGAATAAATAATAGTAGGTATTTACTAGGTACAGAAGATTCACTCTCTACCAAAACGCGTTTATTACGACAGATATGACCGCTAGGTGGCGCAAGCGCGACCAGACGTCCGTTCCGTAGCGGTGCGCGGCAACCACTATGGCTAAACACCGAAATTGGTGTAGGCCGCGTGGGGCCGCATATATTTGTAGCGACGTGACGAAATCGCAGTGAGCCACGCCTGATAATAGTCACCTGATGACATCATAATCTTTATGTACCCTAGTAAGAATCTTGAAATATTAAACGTATTTTATGGTCACGCGTATTATTCCAATAATGATATCCGCCTTCAACATAATAATATTTGATGTTAAAGCTTTATTTCTATAATCAAAAAATCTAATATGTATTTTAAACTTTATGTCAATGGAATTAGGTGAATAATTCAATTCACAGAGACTCATTCACAGAAGGGATCAAAGAGTTGAAATCAAAGGATTGTTAAAGCAATAATGGGTTGAGAGTTCTTGACATTTAATTTTTAACAAGCAGAAACGTCTGGTTAGATAAAATTTAAAAGTGGAAAAGTTACTGCCTTGGGTAAGACTTGAACTCACGGCCTCTGGATCGATACTCCAGCGCTCTGCCAACTGAGCCAGCAAGACCTCATCCATAGCCAGCTAATCTTTTCACCATATGGGTCTCGGGGACCCTAGCGACATCTATGTTAGAGCGTTACACTTCTTACACCCGTGAGCTCAAGTCACCCGTGGCAGTAATTTTTCCACTTTTAAATTCTTGACATTTGTTATAGTTTTGGTGAATATTTCTGTATTATTGATGAGATTTGGAGTTGAAGTGGATTTGATTGTTGTACCGAAGGGATGTTAAATATTGAAATATGTAACAATGTTAATTAAATTGACTGCAATCCTCAACTCTAAATAGTAGCTGTTCAAGACTCTTTAGATATCAATCCCGAAAATATTATCTTCCATATCGCTACAATAATTAAACGGAAATATATTAAGTATAATATTTTAGAATTACATAACGCTGATATGATACGAGTATGTCAAAGTTTATTGATATCGACTTAAAATAAAACAACTTTAATTTGCCCTTACACTATTTTAACCTCAAACCAAAATGTTTCCCCATCAGACGAGGCTATGTCAATATAAGAGTCTTCAAGCGTAAATCCGTGTTCTTGTAGCTTACCTACGTGGCAGTAAAAATTCAACTATTCATAAACTTGAACAACTTCAAAATCTTCCTCACAAACAAAAATGTAAGAATCTTATTCACTTCTTTCAGCGTGAGAGACGAGCGTTACAAGAAATACATATTTTACACTTTTGACAGATATGTCTCTCCCTTAAGATTTATTACATGGGGAATATTAAGTAATGTCTCTTCGTGTAGAAGGAGATTTCCCGTAGTTTTCCAGAGATAATATTAAAATGCGACGTTGCTGTTACGTCACTTGAAAAACGGCTCGTGACAAAATAAATCAAAGTATTTCTCCTCGCATTAGTGCTCTGAGGGATGAGTGGCTATTTTCAGCGTTAAGGTTGGTGTACATTTGTAAGTCGCTAAGTTCTAGACATCGTTAGTGATTCCACATTGAAGTCATATTTATCTCATTTTGACATCCTTTGCCTATTGCATAACGTTCATAATTTCTGAATAAAGGATGACTCACGTTAGACCGAGCCGTGTCCGGGCCGGAGCTTCCGGCGCTTACTTTTCTATGACATGACACGTGATCACGTGATGCTTTCCATAGAAAACGAAGCGCCGGAAGCTCCGGCCCGGACACGGCCCGGTCTAACGTGAGTCATCCTTTAGATGGATGTAGATATTGTAAATATAATGCTTCGTTTGAAAATAATGAACAAGATACTAAATTGAAATAATTTTAGGTACACAATTGTATAAGTAGTTTTCATTGGGTTTTCCAGTTTTTTACAAATTTATGCTAGAAAGTAAATAAGATGATGTTCATGATAATTTATTTATACTTCTGTAAGTAGGTACCTATAATAGCAGAATTTGGTGCTGAAGTGCTTATTTATTGTATACCTACTTAAATATCGGCTTATCTCCGGCTAAAACTTGGGTCGATGATTATCATAATTATCGTTTAATTTATTATTAAAGAGTTACTAATACTTATACTTTGATAAGAACGTGTTTTCAAAATGTTGTTAATGGAATAAATTTATTTTTCACCACACCAGGTCGGAAAGGCTCTCTTTGTACTTAAAAAACTGATAAGAAAGTTGCATTTTATCCACATGTGAGGCAAAGTAATCTGACGTAAATTTTGAGTTGTTTGCTCATGTTGGCTGACAAAATTGAATTGAATGATAGTTTTGAATGATAAATATTTAATAACGTTCAGTTGGATTTGATTTGGTTTCAATTTGTTTGATGTTTTACATTTGGTATTTTCCTCGCGTTAGTGTGGTGAACATTTTTGTGTTTCACTTGGTGCCAAAATTTGTTTAACCTTCGTGCCTTGAAACGAACACGAGCGGTTAAACAACAACTTTGCCCCCTTGTAAAATAAATAACTAGTTATTCCAATTAACTTTGATGTTTGTATAAAAATGTCAGAATACAGGCAAAACATATTTTAAAAAAAAACTTTTGAAAAAACTGAAAAACACCGCTCCAGCGACTCAGTGATATGCCCCGGCCCTAACTGCTAGTTTCCTTATTCAAACTTTTTATGAATAAAGTTCACCATCACGTCAAAACTCTATCGACCGTTAAAGATGTATCTTTTAACTCCTATTTCGGAATATCCTATCGTTATGAACCTCGTATCTTTTACGTTTCTTTTGGAACTTGGTGTAGTTTCCGCTTTCGACAACATTGTATTGTCGACGTCGGCAAGTGGATAAAATATGTCGAAACTTAAACCGATAAATGTGTAAGGAGACTTGAGAACATATTGTATCGTTGCCGTATTTTATGATAAATAATCCAAAAAAGATACCCTATTTTACTGTAGACACATTCACTAGAGAGTAAATGGGTTATTGTATTATCTTATCTATTACCTTATTGTCATTAAAACTCAACAGAAATAAAGCTATTAAATGAGAATAGGTATGAAAAACAAACTTTTCAGGCAATGTAGGTATTTCCGTGTATCCGAAACTGAAGTTAGCCTATCACAACCACGTTTGTACACGTTATTCGTATGCAAATCCAAAAATGCCCGTGACAGACGGATGGACAGATTGGACAGACGGACAGGAGGTGGGCGGTTTCATAAGTTTTCCGTTTTGTCAGTTTTGGCACATTGATATGCGGTTTAGTACGCGATCCGAATCGTGCTCTAGATATAAACTAGCTCTTTCTAATTAGTAACGTGCAAATGAGATGGAATCGTGGTGCTGCGCGATTAGCGTTCGGCATTCAACCTAGTCAAATTGTTGGTACGACTTGAACAAATGATACACAAACAAATGAAAAATATATGAATAAATAATTGTACAGTCGCCATCAGATATATCGGAGCGGCCAAAGTGCTCACAAATATCTGAACACGCCTCTATTGTCAAGGCGCCAGGTGCGTGTTCAGATATTTTTGAGCACCTCGGCCGCTCCGATATATCTGATGGCGACTGTACCTATCAGTCGTAACAAGGTCTTAACCATAAATTTAATTATTACTTTATGTCTGAACTCAGTGCTGGATAAAATACAAGCTCTATTGATTCTGCGCCATAAAATCAATTGTCTTTTGGTACTTAAAAAAGTAATCTGGTACCTAAAACCACTAGTTACATTAATTATTTCTTGCCTATATATACTAGCCTATCCTATGACATTGTATGTATTAATTAAACAGCGCTGGTAAATTCGAAATGATTTAAAGATCACTAATCTACCAAGCTGGGTTGCTTAGTAAAACAATAGCCGCGCGATTATTCAACCATATTTACGGCACCTTACAAGGGCAATTTATTAAAAACAATATCGCAGCGGCACGGAACTAAAGCCATAACTCCTAGAAGCGCCGGTGTCACAGATATTAAGTTCGAGCGTGGTATCGGGCTCCTTCTATTCATAAATTGCGGCGCGGCCTACAACTTTATTGCAGTGTCCGATAAAGGCCCGAGGTAGCGAGAGAAAAGTATGGGATAGGCGTGTTTATTTGAAGCTCTCACGAGGGGCATCAAACACATCCATCGGTAAACAGAAGAGAAATGTTTGCTTTTGCTTTGAAATATATATATCGGGTCCTTACGATATCCATTCTTTTCGGGTAAGTATATCCCTATTGTGACAAATACAAAAACCGGTCAAGTGCGAGTCGGACTCGCGTTCCAAGGGTTCCGTACATTATACAATGTAAACAATGTATTTTTTATGTGAAACGTGAGTGAAATGTCTAAAAAACCCGTACGGGTTGGATCAAAAACTAAGTAATTAAGTCCGACTAACGCTTGACTGCAATTTCTAATAGGTTTTCCTGTAATCTATAGGTAAAGATCTATTTTGTGTAATTATTTAAAAATGTAGTCCCAGTAGTAGAGATAAAGGGGGGGGGGAATGGTCATTTTTTGCCTATTTTCTTGAATAACTTCTAAATTGTTTATCCTAAAATTATAAAAAAAATATTTTTGAGATTCTCACAATGAGCTCTTTCATTTGATATATAACGAGATATAGTTTGAAAAACTTTATTATTTTAATTTTCTCATTTACCCCCCACAGTGGGGTTACCCCAAAAGTGGCCCTCATTTTTAAAATTCATTTGTTTACATTACATGTCCATCTTTGGGTTACAATTACAAACATACATACGTATACCAAATTTCAACTTAATTGGTCCAGTAGTTTCGGATAAAATAGGCTGTGACAGACGGACAGACAGACGTACGAGTGATCCTATAAGGCTTCCGTTTTTTCCTTTTGAGGTACGGAACCCTAAAAAGTCTTCCTCGACAGTTTAAGGTTATTTTCCAAATGGAATAGGTATGATTACTTCTAAAAAGGCTACAGGAGAAAAGAATCGCGCGGAACATTTATATATTTGTATTCTCTTTAGTTTTCCCATGTGAAAGAAGTAGGTATGGTAGTTTAAGAGTAAAATAGTTTATTCTATTTGCAGGAAAACACAGCTTTAAACGAGACACTTAAAAGCCGTATCCACATTACTTTAGTCGCCGGGGACCTCTAATAAGAAAAGTTCTTCTGTGCCATGTCAGTAATTTAAGAGTGGCCATAGAAAGTTTTGTAGCAAAATTAAATTTTTGTTGCGCTCGGTACGCTGAGGTTTTCGCGGAGTTTCCACCATTTTGTTTTTCCGCGATGGTATTTCGTGACGGAAGTTTATGTTCTAGTTTTTCTTTTTCTTTGTTAATAGATTTGGTTGCATGTCCTTTAGTATTTTTGTTCGTTAATTTTCTACTGGGTTGGTAATTTTTGGAGCTATATTTTGAAGTAAATATTTTTTCCTTAGAGCATTCCTCGATTTGACTTAACTTTTTTACATTATTAAGCTTGGTTAGGGTAGGTATTTTACGAGTATTCAGTTTAGATATACTTTAAACCTAATGTTAAAATGTAAAGTGTAAGACATTTACCTTAACAAGTACGTGATGATAGATAACTATTTGTTATAATGGCATTATTGTAAAATCTTTAAAACCTGAACATTAATAATTTTTATCACATTTTAATCCAAAATTGCCTGAGAATACAAACAAACCAATAAACTTAGCGGAAATACGAGCGTTATACCATTATACAAATGGAAAAAATGTAGTCCACACCGACCCCTATCACCTAACCAATTCTGTAAGATACTATTTATCTATCCATCTCATTTATACACACCTCACCCTTTGTGCGATAGACTGGGATGCGAGAAGGTAGACACAATGTTCCCAGTCCTGGGACCTTTATGAATTATACATTGCGTAAGGCAATTTGTCGTCTGATAAGCAATCCCATGCCAGGACCTTGTAAATGTTTTTTCTGAAACATGCTATGTAATATTGATATTACGTTCTTTATATTAGGCTGGGAAGTATCACGACTCCGGCGCGGCTAGACGAGGGGCCTGTAATGAAATTTCATACAAAGTTGCAGGCCTAGGCCGGGAAGTGGCTCTTTTTTAATTTCCATTTCACATATATTTGTGACACAGCATCATGGCATTCAGCTAAAAAAAAACTATAATCAATATATGCTTATGGTTCGGAATGACATTCTGCCAATACCCCTTTAAAAAAAACAATAAACGATAATTAATATATTTTGCAGTTATATTTGTATCGAATTTACAAAAAATATATAAATAAAACATTATTAACAAATTCCAATAATATTGAATTGCAAATTTACCTATAAATACAGATTTAAAATATAGTTGGTCAAACCAGTTTGTCAGTAAATAAGAACAAAAAAACTATACTCATCCTTTTCTTTTGAGTGCTAGTACCAGTGTAAGACAAAGATAGTATGATTATCTCTGTCTATGTTTGAAATGAGACAGTCCTTTGACAAACTACATTTCATTTAAATATTAGCGGTAAAAATGTCTACTCAAACACGCGTTGGTGTTTTTTTAATCGTTTTGGAGGTAAAGTTGAACATTTTTCATTGTGTATCTGTAATTCTATTTTATTGGATTTATTGTGCGTTGTTTATTGTGTTATTTAATATGAGTTCCGACGAAAATATTAAATAAATACCTGTTAATTATACTCCATGTTTAAGGCAACGATGTATGTGAAGCATAATATCAACATAAAAAACGATGTAATCTTAGTTATGTGGCTAAAACTACAGTCAGAAAGATGCAAGGCGAAAAATCAAAGATACATAAATATACCTTTGAACATTTGTGTAATAAATTGATTAACTACATGTGTAAAATATACGACACGTGTGATAAAGATAGGTACAGGTGGTAGTTATATTTTGTGCCTAGTTTACTTTTAGTTTCTTTAAAATTAAAACTTTGATTTCGTGGAGATTTCTTTATTTATTTCATTGCATTTGAGAAAAGCACTATACATACATCGGCGTGAAAAGGGGTTGTCGGCCTCATAACTATCCGGCCTCACTACGTTCGGCCGTATATATGCATTCGGCCGGCAACCCCTTACTTCCCGGCCTCTGTAGTAATGTACTATTTCTGCCATAACTTGGACGTTGTAACGAAGGTAGTTTTGGGAGAAGTAGAGGTAAGTATTCAAGAATAAGTAGTTTTCTAAGAAATATAACAGTGATTTGTTTCCTTGTTTCTATTTCTTATAAAAAAAATACATAATGTCGGTATTTTTTTCGAATAAAGCTTCAACTGATTGATACTTTAGACTCAAAGTGAAACTACTCATTCTTAATAAAGTTTTAGTCGCTACATATATATACTCGTAACAGATGTAAGGCCGAAATCCATCAATTAATTGTTAAACGAATTTACTGGATGTATTGGAGACGCTACGAGAAACTTCAAAAAGTTATGAGCAAACAAAGTTTTTAAATTCGTGCATTTTGTAACTAGGTACCTATTTTTGATTTAAGTACCTGAAAACTCGGAATATTCGTATATATAGAACATTAGAATGTTGGCTCTTTTGAATACATAAAATGTAAAACTTTGGACTATTACGCATAAACAGACAATTTATAGCAAAAATTTCAAAGCTGCTGGCACTGTACCAATATTTCTATTACAACCGAATATAAATGAAAAGAATACCTAATATTAAAATGGGTCGAGGGACATTCAAATAAATTTTACAGGCGGTCTTTTGCACGGAAAGCCCTAATAATCATATCATGATGCCAATTTTAGTTATATGCCAACGGACCAACGCTTTTAAAGTGGATAACTCTGATGGCAAGCATTTTGATCCTTAGGCCTTGAGCTTTAACGTAAAACCTTTACTATCGCTAGAAGCAGTGTTAAATTTTGTATCTGGTTAGGTTTAAGCAACTATATTATAAGCAATTTCTTAGAATCTAATACGAAAAAAAGTACTTCTGAGAAAAGAGTAGAGTTGGGCCGATAAGACACTTCGCTGTGCCTTAGCTGTCTTTTGGTTGCACGTAGTTATACCCGGGTACAAACATTTAAGTATTTGTAGATCAAGTTTTTATTGGTTTCTAATTTTATACAGTAGCATACTATTAAATCTATAGAAATATCTACAATACATATTTTAACTAATTTTCTTATTGTTACCTATTTCTAAATACCTACATTTAATAACTAGTCACAGTCAATAAAGCAACAGTCATAAATTAAAATTAAGATAATATTTGTTTTGAAAATTGCAGTTCCGAAAAGTATAACGCAACTATATATTTATGTATATATTTTAAGATCTATTCGACCCATGACCCAGCTATAAAATTTAACATAACCGTATTCCGGTAATGCGTAACTCTAAAATATATACAAATACAGCGAAAAAAAAGTAATATCATTATACAAAGTGTCCGTTTTGAACGGCTGAGACGAAGGTTATATTCGATTATTGTAAAAGGGTTCCGACATTTATGGATAGTTGAAATTGTAGGGAAGCGGTTATCGGAGTTTTACAAAATATGCGACCGGCGGGGAAGGTGCCGCTTATTTGTATTGAGAAATTATTCTCGATAACGTGGGTGAGATGGGTCCATTTTGTTTCAGCTGAGAGGTTGGTGTGTAAAAAGTTTCTCGAAATGATATATAAGTACAGAAAAAAGATGATGAAATTGGATTTCTTTATGTAATATCTTAAAACTTCAAAGCAGAATATAAAATATACATACTTATATAAGGTAATGTACATAACTTCGGTGAATACTTACAGCCTTGTGTTATTTCAGCAAACTTGATCTTCCCCTACAGAAAATCTTCCCTGTGAAAAATACCGTAAGGAACGAAATACAAATCACTTAAAAAAGCTTCTTTCAAAAGGATTAATCTTTTAAAGTACTTGGCAATTTTTTTTTAATACCACGTCGGTGGCAAACAAGCATACGGCCTGCCTGATGGTGAGCGGTCATCGTAACCTATAGACGCTTTTAACTCTAAGCGCCACTTGCACCATCCCACTAACCCGGGGCTAACCGGTTAAACCGTTAACCCTATGTCAATTGTACTGGTAACCATGGTAACTCCAGGTTTAACCAGTTAATCCCGGGTTAGTGGGATGGTGTAAGTGGCCCTAAGGAGATGCGTGTTGCCGACCCTAAATTTATGAATTATACAAAATTAAAAAAAAGAAAAAAAAAAGATTATCACTGCCTTTTTATTGAAAATTAGTCAGTCGTAAAAATTCTCATAGTTAATAGAAAATAACTTTTCTTTAAATACGAGTAAGTATGACTTAGAAAAACAGGTAGGTAACTACTTATTCATAAAATAACTTCGTTGCTGGTCTTTAAAATATCTAACTTATTTTCAACAACGGAGTAAATTCGCCATATCATTTTGTAGTTAATCTAGAATAGGGTATTTGACAAATTTTTATTAATGGTATAAGTCGATCAGGTTTATTTTGAAGATTAAATGCCTATGTCACTGTGTGGGACCCATTGTCTTAAAGCAATAAAAAATTCACAAATGATGGTCAAAGTCCCCCCCCCGCACTACTGACGAAATGGCAAATACATCGTGACGTCACCATGTAACGTCGCTATTGGCTTAGAAGCCGTTTCGATGTATGGAAAACAAGGAAATTGCGATTTTGTCGGTGAAATATTGCGTTTATGTATATTACTGTTTTCCTATTTGGATGTTAAAAAATAAATACTGGTCTTTTTTTATTGTTATAAATTGCTCATTTTCTATTTATTTAACTAGATTTAGTTATAAAATTAAACACGTGTCAACAACCCTATTTGGTATTAGTACTTAAAGCTTTAAAAAGCTGTAAATAAAGAGCACTTTACTAAGTCGCGCTACGAATCAAATATATCATTAGCCCGCTATTATTTAAAAGCAATTCTGAAATGAGTTCCAAAATAAAAGCAAAACTTCCAACAACGGACGAAAAATAAACTGCAAAATTGGAAGGGGACGTTGCAACATCTGTCCCTGAAAGATGAAAAGCTTAAGGCGATTACAGTACTTCCTCCCGGTTCAAGTTTAATACAAAAATAAAGAAGATAATGCCCTTTTAAGTGTGTGTTCTTTTTCTACAGTTTCCAACTTTGTACGAGGGTTCGGAATGCAGCTTGTATAAGTAAATGTTTTCATATTTGGTTAAGTCCTTTATATTTTAAGTGCCTTCGACATCAGGTGTTTGCGTTGCCCGGAAAATTCCTTGTATTGTAAAAAGCGTGGAATGTGGATTTGTCTGGGGCGGAGGAAAGTGGAAATGTAATCTCGTATTTTTGCATAGCGTTTATAAAAATAACGTTTTAACTTTCATTTATTATTTTTATCAGGTTTTAAAATATATTTACTAAGATGGTTTACAATAAAATAACTAAAAAATGCAACTAAATATTAAAACTAAAAATTAAAAAAAAAATCTAAACAAACGAACCGCTCCCCGCAGTCCCCGGTGCGAAGGTGCCCACTGCCCATGATGCTCGCAGCATTTCTATGCTGGATTACCATGGACAGCCGTTTGAAAACAAAACCTAATAAACCTAAAACACTTATTTAACAATATAAATTTATTCATAAAAACAAAGAAATAAAGAAACATAATAAAACTTACTATTTAAGTACAAAAAAACCTACAAATAAAAATTTCCTCGCTGTATGGCGATACTAATACGCTGTGCGAAATAGTGGCCAGCCCTCAGGTCACCAGAAGCCTCTATTAGGCGCGCCGACAAGTCTTTGTCTTATTTAACTAGAGTAAAGGATGACTCACGTTAGACCGGGCAGTGACCGGGCCGGAGCTTCCGGCGCTTACTTTTCTATGACACGGCAGGTGATCACGTGATGCTTTCCATAGAAAACGAAGCGCCGGAAGCTCCGGCCCGGTCACGGCCCAGTCCAACGTGAGTCATCCTTAATGGACACGGATTTTAATTTAAGGCTTTAATAATAAGCCACAGTCTGTACATACATACATTATGTATTTGTTTGCCTGTGTAATGGTTAAAGTAATAATATTGATGATACCGGCACTGTTTTCGTTGGCGCTGCACGCCATTGAATAAAAAATCTATTAAAATAAATGTAGTTAAAATACTAACTCCAACCTTTAACTTGTAGGCAACTTTAGAAGCTGCCTTGCGTGGCATGCAGCATTCTTTATACAACGTAAGACATCGGCTGTCTACTCGCAACACTTTTCCCATAAAATACAGAAGCAATGTGCCACAAACACATCGCTTCCCATATAACATTCTGTTTGGTCGCATGCCGAGTATCGCACCGGTTATCGCGCTTTGCCCCCGCCGCTCGATGATCCATCTCCGAGGGTAGGCTACAGTAGATGGGCGGTTAGAACGCTAGGTTTTGTTAAGTAAGAAAAAAATCTGTCGGCCAAATTAAAGATAAACATTCAAAGAAAAATATATTTATGGTATGGTGGTTGATTGGTATGGTAAATCGATACTATCTACATCACTTTAATGTTGTCATCTTTTCATTTCGGTCATCTGAACTGAAAACTTCACGAAAGTAGACACACTGTCCACCATAGTCCTACAACTTTTGCAAACATCTGTTAAAATTTGTCTCTCTCTAACAAACACAAAATCTAAAATGACAGATGGAGACAAACGATGAATTCTCGTGACTCATCGGTCAAGAGAATTTCGACTCCGTTTTAATTAACACCAGCAACATAAAACCATTATTTTGAGAAATATGAGCGTTTAACCTGCCCGTCTACTATCCACTTGTCGCATGTACCAATGATCCATCTTCGTGAATACATGCGCGAGCAACGTGATTCCACGAACAAGGGTGCAACTGAGGGCATCGAGGGTGCTGTGAAATATTTATTTTTTCCCTCGCGACAAAGTTCGCGGCAAACTTAGCAGGGTGGCGATCGATGGAGATTTGAAAGGCGATAAAAATGCTCCTGATTCCTGGCATACCTTTAGTTTTTTTGCTGTGATATCATCTTGTCATTCTTCGCATTGCACACATGCTTTCATGGTTATAAATTTAAGTTTTTCTATGCGAACTACCACTTAAATGTAGGTATTAATATTTTGCTTTGTCATTAAACTGGATGTCATTTTAATTCTTATGTTAATGTAGGGGAGGTAGGGGAGTATTGGGCAGTCGGGAGGTTAGGGCACCACCTGATAAATCGGGACGTGTAGAAGATAATTAAAATTGTATACTGTGGAATTCAAGACTACAGCATAGTTACTGGCATGAAAGCTCAGGCTAATCTCATTCGTGACATTGTTTAGTGGTCAGTGTCACATGGTGTCGACTGTTTCGTGAGAGCAAAATGAAGTATTTTGATGTGATTTCGCAGGGAAATAACAACATGATCTGTAAAAAAACGTAAGTTTCTGTATTTATATGTATTTATTAAGTGTTTCCGAAAGTCTATGTTTACGTATAAATTAAGGTAATTCATTTAATTTCATTTGACTGCAAAAAACATACTTGAATTTATTAGTGAAGTGAGCGTGTGGGGAGCATTGAATACTAATTGTAGAGGGAGGTTTGGGCATGCCCAATACTGCCGGGAGCCCCTTCTGTTTGTTTTGGCAATCGGTGAAAAACGGCAATCGTCTGTCTTTCAATTTGTTGGCCAAATTGAAGAAGTTCGTCACGATTAAACATTGCTACTATTAAATTCATGCGTATGAGTAAGATACGTAATAAATTTACATTTCCAGAGCCTAAAGATATATCAAGGTCCCACTGACAAACATTTAAACCAAATTGTCAATCCCAAAGATATGGAGCAAACAGGGAAGATCTTAGTATACTTTAGATAAGCCTATCTGGGTAACATTGAATCTTAGATCCATTTTATTAAGATTACTAAGTATTAAGTACTAAATCTTTAGTATCTGTTTTTTTCAAACCTCCCATTGGGGTGCCCAAACCACCCGACCACAGGGCGGTTTGGGCACTTTTGACATGGTTTAAAAAATCTTTTACAAATTTTAGGACTGCTTACAGATACGTACAAGTATTTATAGTACTAATTGGCATATATTAGTAGCCAAATAGATCTGCTACTAATATATGCAATAAAGAGTGGATTATTAATTATGTTAAAATATTACGTTTTTATCACGATTTAAGTAAAAAAACCGGCCAAGTGCGAGTCGGACTCGCGTTCTAAGGGTTCTGTACATTACACAATTTAAACAATATATTTTTTTATGTGAAACGTCTTTAAAAAACCCGAGGGGTCGGATCAAAAACTATGTAATTAAGTCCGACTCACGCTTGACTGCACATTCCTAATAGGTTTTCCTGTGATCCATAGGTAAAGAACTATTTTGTGTATTTTTTTCAAAATTTTAGACCCAGTAGTTTCGGAGATAAAGGGGGGAATGGTAATTTTTTGCCTATTTTCTTGAATAACTTCTAAACTGTTTGTCCTAAAATTATAAAAAAAATATATTTGAGATTCTCACAATGAGCTCTTTCATTTGATATACACGATATAGTTAGAAAAATTTCATTTTTTAATTTTCTCATTTACCCCCAAAAGTGGACCCGATGTTTAAAATTTATTTACGTTACCAAATTTCAACTTAATTGGTCCAGTAGTTTTGGAGAAAATAGGCTGTGACAGACGGACAGACAGACAGACAGACGCACGAGTGATCCTCTAAGGGTTCCGTTTTTTTCCTTTTGAAGTACGGAACCCTAAAAAGTGCCCAATGCTCCCCTACCTCCCCTACTTGTCACATAAGTGAAGTTTTTGTATCTTCTTTTGCAAATAAAGTTTCTTAAAACCTAGATTTATTTTATACCAAACAGGCGGTGTAGGTATTATTTTCCACTTATAAAAGTGTCAAAAGTGTGTTAGGTCTTAGGTCAGTCCATGTAACTAACCCTAACCTAACCGAATCCATTAAAAATGTTTAGACTTTTAGAGTACATATTTTTATAAATTAAAAGTTTACAAGTTACATAACAAAGAAAGGCGCTGATTATAGTTTTTGTAACGACTTCTTAAAAGCCTTACGAATCACTTAAACTTAACACTTAAGCCATCATAAACGGGCAATGAAAACTTTCCATACCTATTTTCGGGTTATTAAACAAGGCACCCCCGCATTTCAAAGTCCTCATTAAAACGACGTAACTGCCACGTCATGACATGGTGCTTAATCTCTTTTGGAATAATGGATCTGCCATTTTGGTATAGAATAAATTTTCCGGGACGATTAAATCACAACAAACTAAGTCACGCACATTAATTCGGGGAAACATATTTAAATGCGCATTAGACTTCTCGGTTAGAGTGATCTTTTGGGGTGTGCATTTATCATTAAGCGGGGTTCCGTGGGATTGTGGGGTTGCAGTGAGATGCGGTTGCCAATTTATTGCTGTTAGAAGTATTTAGACGTCGACGTGTATTGAGAGGTCATAATGGCACAATCTACTTGTTTATTACGAATTTGGCAAGTTAAGACTACTGGTTAAATTCAGTAAATGTGTTGTTTTCTTCTTGCCACGCAGTAACATAATTTACTTTCTTTAATAGGAACTATTCGGATGAAATATTATATACCAACATAATTATGTAAAATATGTGTATGAAGAAATCTAACAAACAGAGCATACGCTCTTAGCGTTGGATTAAGTCGAATTTTCGTTCTGGTTGTCTATTATAGTTCTACATTAAAACTACTTTTTTCACAAATGAAAATGCCTGCAAACATTTGAGATTTTAAAACTAATTACAAAATGCAATTTCAAAATGTCCTACCGAACCCTTGATTGACTCGCCTGCCTCCAAAACTTGACTAAGGTTATTTTGACGTGTGTAACGAAGGCGAAAAACAGCCAGATCAGCGCATGCAGGGAGGGTCGTAAGTGAGCTGTCGGGGGGTCGATGGAAATTGATTTTCCACCATCCGTCATAACGTGTGCGTACGTAATAGAGGCCTTTGTTAGGGCGGACGACTTTTTTTGGGGATTCTGGATTTTTATACTGTTACAAGTTGTTAAGTAAGTATTAGAGAGAGTGCATATTATGATGTCAAATAAGTGTTTTAAATTATTTTAGTAGGTAACGGGAGAAACTTTGATTTGCTTAGTCTGATATGAGCATCAGCCCTTAAAACATGTGATAAGTGAGATTTGGCGGACCAGGTAAGAGTCCGTATTTAAATTGTTATATGTATATGCATTAGAGAAAAATAAGTAGGGTAAATTAACAATAAAATCATTATTTTATTTTATTTTAGAGCAACGTCATAACATCCAATGAGTAAATTATTAATATAAAGATAATCTTCGACATTGGTTTTAAGAAAAGAGTTGTCTATTTCTTAAAAAAAAATTAGCGAAATAAGGCAACATTAATTAAGACGATAACAGTTTAGTCACCAATTACTAAAATTTCCAATGCAGCCATATTAAATAGATTTTATTAAATATTAAATTAAATTGTTAAAAAATGCAATTCAAAAAAAGGGTGGCTAAAGTTCGTCATTACTGTCATTAGACTGACTCTTTTCTCAGTGCTCTACTTTTGTGTCCAGGCAAAATATAATGTATTAAATTTATTTTATTTTATTTATTTAAGGTTTACCAACAATTGTTGACATCGATACATTAATAATGTACTAAGCTAAAACATGTAAGGAGTAAATAAGACGATTCTAAAGCCACGTAGACTTAATGAAGGTAAAAAAATCCTTGATTATTAAAAAATAAATACTGCCAATTTAATATATTTAATTTCTATTTTTTTATTTTTTCATTATTTGACTTTGACATTGCGACATTTGTATTCTTAGTTTTACTATATAAATTCTAATTGTTTGACATCCGGGTATTTAATATTATAAAACTAGTCTTCTTAATAGTAACTGTTGTCATTAATTCTTTGATACTGATTTCTGTTCAGTTTATTTTTACACAATTTTTTAATTTAGACTTAAGACTAACTGTTTTTTGCATGCCTGATGGTCAAATATAGAGACACCACTTATTGTAAGATTACCATCACTGTATGTACTACCTATATTTGCAAATAAAACATTTTGAATTTGAATTTGAATTTGAATTTGAATTTGAATTTGAATTTGAATTTGAATTTGAATTTGAATTTGAATTTGAATTTGAATGCTAGACAGGCGTGAAATTTCAGTGAATCTTAAATGGAGAGATAACAGTAATGATGTAGTTAAAATAATGACATCTACTTTTAGTCTACACCACATTAAATTTTATCAGCCTTTGTGTTTATTAGGTGGGTCATTTAATTTAAAGATGTATTGTACACTACACTTTTTTTTTTAATTTGAGACATTTTAAGGTACCTATTACTACTCAGATTCACGAGCTCTTTCGATCTTTTTTTATTTCCATTCCGTTACCATTTTTCATATACTTTGTATGACGGCAACAACATTGAAGGTACGAAATATGTATAGAAATGTTGGGATACTTGTTTTATCATATTAGGATCGAAAGCTGGTGATACTGAATAGAAATAACATATAAATTTCCAAATTTGAATAAAATGGTCCAAGTACTCGTTTGTTATTGTAGGTATATTTATATACTATAGAAAGTGAAAATAAAACCATGTTCTAACATGCATTTTTTGTGGATTTAATGAAGATTCATTTTGTCACTGTCGAGCTTGACCTGACACTAGAACATTCACTTATTTTTTTTTCTAATTAATAATAAAACAATTTTTTAGGTAGGTTTAGTTTTAGTAGTTTTATTTTATAAGTAGTCATAATTTTGTTTTATAATGGTTTTATACAATTAATGTTAAATTTATTCTTAATTTTTTTTATATTTATAAGGTTTTATGAATTAATTCTACTTTCCTGTGCCGGTATCTTCTCGGGGTTTTGGTGTAGGTTAAAACCGCTGGTCGTTTTTGACAGTTATAAGTGCAATGTAATAACTATGCCTAATAAATTGAAGAATATATTTTTTCATTTACCTATATTTCCTCAAAATCCATCAAACTAAAAATAATAATTTGAATTAAATATCCGTGCTTAAGTTTGGACAAGCACAGAAACAGCGCTAATGGTTAAGCATACAGAGTAATCGCCATTCTGTGATTTATGATTTCAAAACACCTCCCGATAATTCTATAGTGTGAAGATTAATTCAAACTCAATGCAGTTTTGCAACATTTGAATTAATAAGACATGCATCAACACAAATCAAATTATTTTATTAAATATTTTTGATTTGTGTTTTAAGTAGTCACACTACTATATATAAATTATAAACTGAAATAGATGTCATATATTAAAGAAAAAGTGACGAAGCCCTCCAGTGGTGAAGGCCAGATTCGAACCGGCGTCTTTAGCAATCCAGGCTAACGCCTTGCCAAGTTCAATAATAGTTATTCTTTGATTTGGAAGAGGTACCTAGCAAATAAATAAGAAGTTATATTTTGACAGCGAAAGAACGATCAACAGTTGTCACTGTTCGACGTAGGTTTCACAGATTTCCCGAATCCGTATTATTAAAACTATAATAATGACGTGTTACCCAAGTGGCGAAAATTCGCCGACAACAAATGCGCAGTGTTGCGATACGCTGATGTAAGTGATATATAATTAAACGGTGATACGATACGAGTTACAAATGAGTTTTTGTCGAGCGCGGAAACTACGGTGGAAATGCGAATCAGTAGTACTTTATGGTTACTTGTACTTTTAACCCATTGTCGCTACCGATATGATAATGTGACAATGGCAACGTGATTCTTCGTGCGAGAAAATTAACCATGAAAAGATCTTTGCAACATTCTAATATCCACAATTGTCTATTTAGGATTCCGTACCGAAAAGGTACAAAAGGAACTCTTACGGTGCGACTCTGTCCATCCGTCCGTCCGTCCGTCCGTACGCCTGTCTGTCACATTGCTAAATATCTCGAAAACGACTCAAGCTATCGATTTGAAATTTGGAATAATTATGAACAACGCTAACCCAGACACATTTGAAGTGTATTGTTTAAATTTTATTTTTATTAATTATGGAAAATGCGCAATATAATGAGGGGGCAAAATTTGAAAGGAAAATGTGAAAAACATACCCCCCCCCCCCGATCTCCGAAATCTACTAACGAAAAATTATGTATTTTTTACATAAGTATAACATTACATAAATATTACAGGAAAAATATAGTCACACTTCTATTTACAACTTTTTTTTAATTATCAAAAAACATTTACTAATTTAATTTGAAATTTAAGCCCCTTCGTGTTATTTATCATACTATGAGATTACACTTCCAATAAATCAAAAATTGTTGAAATCGGTTCACATGATATAGAATTATCCCTGAAAAACCAATATACATAGAGGTCGCGCAAAAAATTGTTAGCCAATTTGCTGATAGATGGCGCTGTACACAATTATGCTTAGCAATTGCAGTTGTGCTTCTGGTCAAAATCCTTTCGTGATTATAGTTAAATGAGAAAATTGAGTTTGTACGGAACCATCGGTGCGCGACTTAAACGAACTCGCACTTGACCGGTTTTTATTTTATTTTGTCGTTGTCATTGTCACAGATGCCACTTTTAGACTACGAGTATATCACTATTAAATTTAAAAATGTAGACAACTAAATAATAAAATAATGTGCTCCTTGTCGTGAACGATAAAACTAAAAATTGGATTTCTAAATAAATAAATAAAATGACACAGACAAATGCGACATAAATAAAATTAACTATTGTGATCATTTTGAGCCGTCAACTTAAAAAAAGTTAGTGCACCTTTCTTACGAAATCAGCGATATTTTTACAGTACGCTGTATGTAGCGAAAGACCTCAACCAGAGACCAGGCCAAAAAATTTAAGAATGAATCAGGCTAGAACGGCCGGGTCCGGACAGAGACATAACTTGATCAACGATCTCCCGTCATAGAAAACAATGTGTCGGAAGCCTCGGCCCGAGCCCTAACTGTTCTACGTGAGTCATCCTTTAGTTTGCCTACTGATGCATTTCGACTGCGAGCGCAGTGGTTTGTGCTAATAGCTAGCGATGCAAAGTGGATGCAGCCGGTGATTTACGAGGTAAACGCACGCGTCCTGCGGCACTGCGCCCAGCACGGTGTGTCGTAAAACAATACAACTCGAACCCGAACTGGATAAAGGGCTGGTTTCCGATATTTCTTTTATTTATTTATTTAAGAAGCAAACAGTCGTTTATAAGCAAGTTTACAAATATTTCTTAAATTAAGACCTGGAGTTTCATTATTTATATTTCGGATATTTCGGTTGTTCTTTGAATAAACTCCGTGTGTTATTATTAATCGTAATTGTGAATAAAGTATGTAAACGACCTATAAGTATTTTCGGGCTGAAGAAGCGGGAAGTTATTCGCAGCACGTGAACTAAGCAGGTGGCTTAGCCAAGGTGACAATCGCTTGCGCTTAGCCATAATAATAAATTCTTTATTTGGCAGGCAAGAAACCCAAAAAAATACAATCTGATATAAAAAGGTGTACAAATAAACATAAAATACAGTACAAAATACTAAAACTTACAACCTAAAACAATGAAATGAAACATTTACAAACTTATGCACTTAAGATGGCCGTTCTCGGACCGGTGCAGTTTTCGCCAATGTTTGTTAAATTCGTCACTGTAGTCTTTAGCTACCAGTGCCAAAATTTTATTGTTAGAGGCTTTGTGTCTCTCTATCACTCTTCCTAAAGTGTGTCAGTGACAGTTGCGTTTTGTTCACTACGGATATGGGTACGGTCGAATTCACAAACATCTTTACAGGCCAACGTTCTAAAAGTATATTTACACGTCCATATTGTCAGTGTCTTAGAGGCGTGTAAATATTTTTGATGGATGTTTGTGAAATCGACTGTACAATAACTCTTCTTCGCATATCTGTAAAAATAATACAGAGGAGCAACTCAAGTAAAGGTAAACAACAGCCGGTCTTAACGCTAAAAGCGATCTCTTCTAGATAACCTTATTATAGGTAGCTAGCGGAAATTAACGCACGTAGTTTGACAGCAGATACTAGCCGGGACCCATGACCGCTTTGGAAACCTTACCTCCCTTAGGGTCTCTCCAGATATATCGACGCGGAATCGGCAAAAGGCGACAGAAAAAAGCTTTAAGTCGTCGTTCGGCTCGGCTCGCATCGGCCGACGCTTGCCGACGCGTCGAAGGCTTTTTCGCTCTTATTGCGCTGACATATCGGCTTTTATTTATTTATTTAATCTTTATTGTATAAAAGAAAATACAATCGTACAAAAGGCGGACTTAATGCTATGAGGCTTTTGCCGATTCCGCGTAGATATATCTGGGGAGACCCTTAATTATTTTCTAGTAGAAAGCTCTCGCGCTCTCGCTTAAGTTCATACGGACAGGGAA
Organism: Cydia strobilella; assembly: GCF_947568885.1. Classification (NCBI taxonomy): domain Eukaryota; kingdom Metazoa; phylum Arthropoda; class Insecta; order Lepidoptera; family Tortricidae; genus Cydia; species Cydia strobilella. The sequence continues at coordinate 15,006,420 of NC_086050.1, forward strand.
ACGGTGGTTACGCATGTGCAACCACCTAATGATTTAATGAATGGCAGGTTTAATTATTTAACTGTAACAATAATGACAACATTAGAAAACGTCAGTGTCACTGTCATGTGTACACACTGACAGGTGGAGGCAGTCGTATTTCGTATTTTATTTATTTATTTTCGTACTTTCATATTTCGTCAACCATGTATTTAATATTTTGTTTAAAGCGTTACGGCTGGATGCAAGCAGCCTGCTCGTGTATTTCCATTGGTTTCGCGAGCGTGTAAACGGGCCCATAGTTAGTGGGCCCCTTAAGAGTAGACCATTTCTAAATCAACTTTAAAGAGCTTATTATACACTATCCTAATTTAGTGACTAACAAGAGGGACGCCGCTATACGTGAGAAACGATAGGATGCATCTCTTATCGCGTCTCACGTATAGCGGCGTCCCTCTTATTTAGTCACTAAAAGCAAAGTGTAGTCTTGACTTCTTACGATCTACCACTTATTTCAAGAGCTACGTATTTGTATGATTTGATGTACATATATATTTTTAAATAAAATTTATATAAAGAAAAGTACCTACTGTATGCAATTGCATGAATTCTATAGTAATTTAAATTGTATTTGTTCTTATTTACTCGTAATGCATGTCGTAAAAGATGTGTCCCGCCGAGTTTGTTGCCGGTCCCATATTGGGATACCCTCCTCTAATTTAAATCTTCTCGAGGCAGAGGTGTAGGGTTAGAGTCGGCGTAGCTTTATTTGACGTTCATAAGCGCATTGTTATAAGCCTACATGAATATTAACATATTACAAATCAGCTTCATGCAACCAAGCCTTCAACCAGTCCGTAGCTGATAATAGACACAGACATTTACTCATAATATTTTTAAATATTGCATTATTCAGTTCATACATATATAACATTAAAACTTATTAATAAAATATAAGGATTAAATTAATTAATAATAACTTCTTACCAACTGCCTCACTTAAAAGGTAGACCTAGAAATGTATAATCGTGACAACTCTCACTATGTAATTGAAAAAAAAAAAACTGCCTTGTTTTATTACTAGTTAGTGAGTTTTGGTTGTCACCTGAGGATACCCGGTTTCTGTAAGCGTTTGGAATAAGGATGCTGCACTTTAAATTTGCTTTCATTACGCGGATGGATCTCGGTAATGAGAAGTCATTTTTATCCGCGCCTCAGCACGTGCGAAGTGAAATTGAGATGAACGGATGTTAAAATTAAAGTGTACATATTTTTAAAGTTATCCGGTGATGATATGGCTTGGTAATTAATACGAACTTTAAATTATGGATGGGAGTGTCAATGGCGTCTGTGTAAATATAAAAATAAAAAGTATGTATGATTCCGTAAAAATGGGTGATCGGCTTTTTAACGCTACTACAATACTTTTACTAACCGTTTAACTAGCTTGTTTTCTTTGTGTACGTACATTCAGCATGTAATAGATTGTGGCAGCCAAATTGGCCAAATATTCGTATAATCGTAACATCGTATCGTGGCTACAGTATAAGGTTGTTTAAAAGAGGAGTGTACAGGTTTTTAAAGCGTCCACAACGCGCATGTAATATCCCTGCGGTTGCAGACGTCCATCGTCTACGGTGACTGACGTGGTATAAAAAAACCGGCCAAGTGCGAGTCGGACTCGCGCACGAAGGGTTCCGTACCATTACGCAAAAAACGGCAAAAAAATCACTTTTGTTGTATCGGAGCCCCCCTTAAATATTCATTTTATTCTGTTTTTAGTATTTGTTGTTATAGCGGCAACAGAAATACACCATCTGTGAAAATTTCAACTGTCTAGCTATCACGGTTCATGAGATACAGCCTGGTGACAGACGGACAGACGGACAGACGGACAGACGGACAGACAGACGGACAGACAGACGGACAGACGGACAGCGGAGTCTTAGTAATAGGGTCCGTTTTTACCCTTTGGGTACGGAACCCTAAAAACAACACACACCTTTGTTAGCATAGAAACAAGAAGTGTATCGAAATATTTGGCCACCTTGGCTGTCAGTATCTATTTGATGCTGACTGTACTCGACCTGCTAAAGCCGTGTAATATTCCAAATTGAAAATGATCGCGTCGTCATCGCAGCGGGGCGCCGCGCACAATGGTGCACTCGTCTTATCTATGTCTCACTTATCGCGACACTATATTTATATAGGTTTGCGCGAAACGTGCTTCTGTTTGAATTTATGGACAACTTTTATGTTTTGTATTTTAGAAACGAGGGACAACATTGTAGTTGTTGTTGTGAAGCATCTTAAAGAAAATCAAGAGAAATGCAACACTTCTGGATGTGTATACTTGAATAGGTAGCGATAAATATGCTTATACTAATAAGGAAATACATTATAGTAATAAGGTTAACAACTTAATTAACGTAGTGAACTAATTGGGGTAGTTTCAAGAACTGGTCACGCAGATGTTACATTAGAAAAAGTATTTTCCGTTGACATTATATACGACGTATAACCAATTTAGGAGATATTTTATAAAAATATATTTTTTTAATTGTAAACAGTTGGAATTTTGTCTGCAGTTACTCCCACAATTTAGGGAAATATTTATATTTTAGGATATCAATTTCACTGCAATTTATGATAATCAAATACACACCTATAGTTGGTCAAGCAAATCTTGTCAGTAAATAGGAACAAAAAAAACTATACTCATCCTTTTCTTTTGGGTGCTAGTACTAGTGTAAGGCAAAAATAGTATGACTCTGTCTATGTTTAAAATGAGACAGTCCTTTGACAAACTATAGAAACACCTAGTTAAATTGCAGTTGGCAAAAATGTTTTGAAATTCAATTATCTATTCGTATGTCCAGCAATAAAAGGTGTACATAATAAATACTTAGATGAGGTCGGTGTTTGTGTTTAGTTATGGTTATGTTTAATTCTGCGGTATTTTATTTTTAAGAATTGAGTGACTTGTGAAATGTATTTATTTTACCAATAAAGATCTGTATATCTGCGGTGCGATGTCAATTGAAAGTTAATTTTGACCACGTTAAAGTACAAGATCTGTGGAACCAAAAATGTAACAAGAAAATTATTAACCATGATGGCCTCATTAGCCTAAATACTATTACTTTATTAAGTAGTGGTGGCAGTTGAGTAGTGGTGAAATGGTAGTGGTGAAACTGCTTGCGAATTTGGTGGTATTTGTAGTTCAAATCCCGATAAATATTGATTTATGTATCGTGATTTTGACTGTGGGTTTGACATCTCTATTATTATCTATTCAAAAGTTGTTACACTCTAGGCCTGTTCAGCAAAGTTCATGTCACATAACACCATGTCATTAAACATCAAGCGAAATAACTCAGGCGTTTTTCGTAACGGCGTTTGTCGCAACGAAAATATAATTCCGCTGACCCAATTCCAGTGAACTAGGAGGATATAACCAAACGGAGCCGCCACGTTTGTAATTTGCTGTACAAAAAAGTCTGCCAATTTTTGCGGGGGAGGGGAACGTCAAATGTATACGTAACGTCAAAATAGCCATGTCAGATAAACGTCAGTCCATACATTGTCAGAAATCAGAAATGTTTATTTGCTTAGATACAGTAATGGGATGTTACATATTTTTAAATGAACTGTGTATCTTGCCTGCATGCAAGCGTGCAAATCAAATCAATCTTAAATTCAATAATAAAAATAAATAACATAACAATGAAGCTTAATACAGATTATTAAATAAAAATGTCCATTTTAACTAAACTAACATAGCGGTTTCACTCACGTGTTTTTAGTCACTCGCGCGACATGTTTCGGAGAGCCTAGGTCTCCATTTTCAAGCACTAACAGTGCCTGAGTGAGTAGCGGTCACGACGGATGGGCGTCACGTACTCACATAAATGTCGCGAGAGTGACTAAAACACGTGAGTGAAACCGCTATGTTAGTTAAGTTAATATGTCTCACGATAGTTTAAATTCGATTAATGTCCATTTTGTACAAATAACAATACATTCAGAACTAATTCTAACCTAGAGGCACGAAAATCTATTCTTATCCTAGAACTGAACCGCGGTCGAGGTACTCCTTTACGCTATAGTAGCACTGGTCTAGAAGCCAGTTCGTCAGGCGACGCTTAAAAAAATTGCCCTCGAGCACCTTTATGTCCTCCGGGAGTCCATTGTAGACCACTATACAAATGTTAGCGACATTTCTCCTGTATATATCTTTATGGCAACGAGGATGGTACAAGAGATTCATGACAGCCGGCCTTGTCTGTCTATTGAAAGTTTCGCCTCGCGTTTTAAAATATATTTAATGCGATTTAACAAAAACGCATATTTCCCTTAAGTACAAACAAGGCAAAGGCAAAATTTTCAGTTTTTTTTTAAAAGTGGAACGCAACTGTTATACATTGTGTATGTCCATTGGCCGACTATTTTCGACAGAGGGAATGCCTTTTAATGGCTACTCCGTTTGGTTATATCCTCCTAGCCAGTGTACGAACATTTTTATAAAGAACAAAAACTCCCTGTCCTCACGCGTGCCGTAATCGCATATTTCTCATTCTAAAAAATCCAATTTCCCATCCGTCTGCAACACGTGACGCACGGGAAAGCCTGACAAAGCTGTCATAAAGTTCCTAAGTAATTCATAAACTGGGAAATGTCAGATCAGAACTGAGTATAGGGCATTTGGACGGTGTCTTGATCGGTTGATTGGAGGAAAACTGTATAGGCGTTATTGGTCCACTTTAAGGTGGTCTACGGTCTTTATCTACAAGATATTCAGACTACTAATACAAATCATCATCATCTTTCCTGTGGTATATTTTTATGCAAGTAGGTAGGTACATACCGTCAGGTGACAAGCCAAACTCACTAATTACTAAAAAAAATTTAAACATAAATCAACCTTATTCGGATAATAATAATACGGTTCACTATGTCTATGAACTTCTGGTGGAACTTAGTGACTTTTGCTTGTCACCCGACGATACATTAAATTACATTTAAAACTTTCGCGTTGCGTTGAAACCTGTGTCAAGACGTCGGTAAATAAAGGTAACAAAATAAATTCGCGATAGACCCGATTTTAAAGGTGATTTGATACATTAATCGCACGACTGATAGGTATTTTCAGTCAGTCGTAGGTTGGATAGGTTTTTCAAGTAAGCATGATTTGATTCTTAAAAGAAAATCTGAAGAAGGAAATTTCCTAGTCCCGAATATTAATTTATCAAAATGATAATACCTATAGTAATCAAGGAAAATCTTCTTGCTTTTTCACAAAATTAAATTCCACTTTAGGCAAACACAAGATAATAGCTTGTTTCGTGTAATACCCAAAATATCAATAAGCACCGAGTATTTATTTTACTAAGTGAGAAGAAAATATATTTATCACTCAAATCAAATAAAACTATTTCGGACATGCAAATTGCGTTCACATTACGTGAGCCATAAATACATTTACTAGGTTTTGATGGAGTCCAACCCAAACTGGGAAGTACCATCACGAATCACGACAGAGCCCTATTAATTTTTACAACCCATTTAATCCTTAAACCTGGCGGAATCGATTTATAACAGTTTTATAGTCCGCCGGATTTAACGCGCTGTAAAGCTTCTGTCGGTGTGTCGCGACAGGAGGCCGCTGCGACTTGTTTTATTGGAAGGTCGGATGATGGCGACTTTATAGCAACTTTCGTGGAAATTGTGCAAAAATGGTCCTGCTGTCGGCTGCTAGACGTTTGGAACGCAAGGGCCACAACAACGACTAAACAAGAGGGTATTCTCCTAGAACCGTCAAAATGATTTGCTAATATGGAATTTATATGAAACATTAGACAATGACGTCACGGTCAACTCACCTACTTTTTATACTTCAATCCTATTGATTAAAATATAAGTTGTGTTTAAAAATAACTGCTATCTATGTTTTTCTAATAATTATCTGGTGCTTTATTTCATGCAAATGTGAATTAAATTTATTTTAAATACAGTGTAATACCCTAGTCTACGAGATATGATTTCATCGAATTTAAACTGTTGTGAGACATACTAATATTAAATCATTTTACGGTTTAGACTCACTTGTTTTAGTCACTCGCGCGACATGTTTCGGAGAGCCTAGGTCTCCTTTCTCAAGCACTAATAGTGCGAGCAGCGTTCACGACGACCGTGTGTTGCGTGCTTGAGAAAGGAGACCTAGGCTCTCCGAAACATGTCGCGCGAGTGACTAAAACAAGTGAGTCTAAACCGTAAAATGATTTAATATGATTTCATGTTAATACGGTCATAATTACACTATGAATACCAACATAATATGATATTATCGGGAACCAATGTATATGTATATGGTCAATACTTTGCGATGTTTAGCTTAAATAATAGGTAAGGCGAAATAAATAAAAAATAAACTTACATGAAATATAATTCCCATCATAGTCAGAGCACCATCGTGATTTCGTGATAAGGCCAATTTTGTCGTTTTTTTTTCATACCACAACAGTGGCAAACAAGCTTGCGGCCTGGGTCCAATTGCATAATAACTTGTAACTAATAATATTAGCGGAAGTCTCTTTCCAATTCCTTTAATTAGAAAGAGACTTTCGCTAATATTATTAGTTACAAGTTGTTATGCAATTCGGCCCCTGATCAGACGTGTGTCACTTCGCGTCGCGCGGCCGTCACCAGCACCGGTATCATGGTCGCGTTTTTGTCACTTGTCATATCATGCGTCACTTTCGCACTTACGTACTTGTTAGAGCGTGACAGGTATGGTGACAAATGATAGACAGCCGTCCATCTTAGCCCCGCTGATATGGTGTCGCATACAAATATGTCTAAAGCAAGAAATCACTGCATCGCAGTTGGTTGCAGGAACAATGACAAAAATGCTGACTACACATAATTATATCATTGAGTAACTTATACTAGAGCGGTACTGTCATAGTAAATTTTGTAACCCCAGTAAATTCACTTTCATCTGTTGACACGCTTTAAAACTAAAAATGAAGATTTTTAAAAATACGATAAAATGTATTTAAGTATGGATAAATGATGTTTTTTATTTGCATTCTTTATTTATATGATTTTGACCCATGTTCTTTCACTGATATGCGTTAAAATTGTTAAATAACAAACGAAACCGTCAACGCCATCTATACGACAGTAGGCCAAAGCTAGTAGCGCGCTCTGAACGAGAATCAAATTTTCTTGATTTTCTAGGCACGTTTTTTCCTTAGACTGTATCCATCTATTACGGAGTTATATCTATCTTTGATTATATATAACATGTCCATTCGGCATCGTTTAAGTCTGTTTGCTAAACTTAAACAGGGGTTTTGTTATACAGGTAGCCTTCTGTACGTTAGTACTATTATTTATTATGTGCCTTGATGTAAAGCGGCCCTCGTAGCCTTTGGGTGCTTGCAACTCTAAAGGAGTTCCACAGAAGGATTTACTGTGTGTTGACCTTCCCTGTGTTTGAAATTAGTTAGTCATATAAAGTTGAACAAAAAAAATCCTAGTCGGTCGTGACCGTGCCTACGAAGCTGGAGGTCTCAGGTTCAAAACCTGGTAAGGGCATTTATTTGTGTGTTTATCACAAATATTTGTTCCTGAGTTATGGATGTTTTCTATGGAGGTATATCATCATCATCATATATTTAAGAGTTATACTCTTGTCAGTGGAGCGATATCCATATGTGTCGGTCCTCTGCCTTCTCCTTGACAGCCTACGACACGACGTTGAGTTTTTCCTTTACTTAATCTATGTATGTTCTCCTTGGTCTCCCCCTCCGTCTCCTTGCCTCAACTCTCCCTTCAATTATGTTTTTGATAAATTCGTCGTGTCGTAGCAGGTATCCAAGCATCTTTCCTTTTCAATTTTTTATGGTTCTCAACAAACTCCTCTTCTCTCCTACCATGCGTAAAACCTTTTCATTTGTTTTCTTATATTTACCTATGTATTATATATGTCGTCATCTAGTGCCCACAACACGAACCTTATTGAGCTTACTGTGGGACTAGGTAGATGTGAGTAAAATTGTCCTATAATATTTATTTATTTATATGACAAACTCCACGGCCATGTTTAATATTAAAACAAGAAGAAATTGTACCCCATCAATCTAGCTTAGTGCCTTAAGCTTCTGACACTATGTCTGTGTAGACGTAAAAAGGTGAGAAAGTTAAATATATTTTGGCATTTAGCGACCATTTTGGTTGGCGATTTACTACATTGACACTAACACAGAAATATTTTTATTATGATGTATCACCCGTAAAACTGACTTATAGGGATTCTTGGTCAAGTAGGGTCATATCAACATTTAGGTCTGAAAATCTCTGAAATAACCTTTTTTTCGCCAGCCAGCGGGTGTATGAAAATTTTAAAGTTGTAATACTAGCCAGCTTCTTTTTGACATATAATTTGTAGTAATAGTAATGACAGCAGTTCAGGGACGAATCATGCTGTCTCTTTTTAATATATGGCACTATCCCTTTCGGCTATTTAGGGTTGTCAAAACTCAAGTCATCTTATCTGTGGTCGTACACGCAAAGGGACGTCAAGTTGTGTCAATGCTGAGCCGAATGGAGCCGAAAATACCCGAAAGGAGGAGTTTCTCACCCCTGTTATTACAAGTTACAAGCTTTTAGGAAATGGACCGTAGATCTTCTCGCAAGTCAAACGAAAAGCCCGGAAAATGTAAAACTATTTGAGGAAATGTCGAAAAAGTAGGAAGTATAGGTATAGCTCGTTGCGTTACCTACAGCATGTCTATAGCCGGAAAATATAAAAAGGAAAGTTAAATATGTATCATACTTACTCAAACTAAACGCTAACTTAAACCCCTAAAAGCTTTCTCAACTGACTGAACTTAATTTAGAAATATGAATGCCTTAAATTTAAATAAGTTTTAAGCATTTTTTAAAATACGTTAATGCTAAAATAGGAGTATTCGTTCTACAACGTAGTTAACACGTTTAAAACCAGTGCTGCAAAATCAAATAGAACTTTGAACATTAATTTCAGGCAGTTTTTACTATTCAAATAGAAAACTGCTGCTTTTATTTAGTGCCGCTTTTAATTTGTAGGTGCTTTGATTGTATTTACGTTTTTATTTCGTCAACTTCGTCAGTATCGTTCGTCGTTGTCGAAATGGAAATCATTTTTTAGAAAACACATCAGACTGGATATTCACTATAAGTCTTTCGGTCGCACTTTCAAAACCTATATTAGTCGGAATCGTGTCGGCGATAGACAGATAACAAGAAAGCCGCGTGTCGAGGCTCTCCCGAAATGGACACGGGGCAGGGACAGGGCCACTGGACGCCGCCGGCGCATATACATTGAGAACTAAGATGGCCGGCATGGTAGATTCGATAGTTCAGGTGTTTGGGTTGGGTTGGGGCCCCTTTTCAAATTTGTGTGGATAAAAACACGAAAACCTACGATACGAATTGGGTTGGTACTTAGGTACATATTTTATTACCTTCTTCCATTCATTTCAGCAGTCTGCCGAATCATACACCGAAACAGGCGACGAATCATAAACTTTAGTGTCACTAAAAATGATTATTAGGTTTTAAGAATTTATTAGTTTTTGTATGTTACGAGTATGCATATGTAAGATGATATGCAATTTAGAAAGTACGAAAGTACGTGAAGCAATTGAAATCAGAAAACATCGAAATTTCAATCAATATGAGGGACAGGGGATTTCGTCTTCATGGAATCCAGTGATTAGCAAATGTAAGGGGGAAAAACATTCCACCACATACCATCGGATGTCGTGTGTTGTGTGTAGGCAAAGTGACAACCCTAGCGTACAAGTTAATAATCAAGATCAAGTGCGGGTAGTTCGCAAAACCCGCGCAGCAAGGAGATGTTGATACAATTCCTCGCGAGTGCCTGCCTGTGACGTCACGTTCGAAACGTCAGGCCATAAATAAACGTAAGTTTTTACGCGATTAAGTCCCGTGTTAGTTTAAATCAATATATAATTAATAATATAATATATATAATAATATATAATAATAAATCTGTAATAAAGTGTATCTGAGCATTATTCTCTCTATCGCGCGACGAATGGCACCGCCATCCGCGTCACGACATCGCTCAGCCGCCTTACTTGGTGTTTCCCTTCATACATCGCCCACAACTACTAAACATCTGCAGCGAACACCAACAGATACTTCACTCTACAAAGTCAACGCTTTTACTTGAATCAAAGACTCGCAGTTCTCATTATGAAGCATTTAGTCTCATTTACTTCGTCGTGAACCGCACAGCACCACTGAAGCCTGCATTAATCTGCAGAAAAAAAAAAATGTTACTTGTGAATTAAGGGCATTTTCACTTAAAAGTGTACCATTTACTTTTTTTCGAAAATCCATCAACTTTTGGGTTATTTCTACTCATAATTACGACGACTATCGATTTAAAAAGAAAAAAATGTCCCCAAAAATGCCCTTTTTGTAACGCATTTTCACATACTTGTCTGGACCGTTACAAAACAGATATCCAAAATTTGTATGAAAAACTGCGGACACTTTTTTTGTATGCTTCATTCAATAATACTCGTGATTCTGAGTCTAATCAACCCAAAAGTTGATGGTATTTCGAAAAAAAGTAAATACTAATATTTTTTCTGAAAACCCCCTTATGAGTATTATAAAGCATTGTCTACATCAAAACAAGATTTAATTTCTTAAGTAAGTATTGCTTTAAAAAAATGTTTTATATTTACTAGCACTAATTACTACATTTTATTTCATACCTTTCAGAGTAGATAAGAATCAACGTTAACGATCTCAGAAAAGATTAATAAATGCAACGACAACGGTTTAGGTAACGACTAGATTAGCTGTTATGTTCTGTGACTCAGAGGTAGTGCCCCGGTAATGTGAAACACGCTGTAAAACTGTTCTGCGGCCATTTATATCCTTGGCTTCTTTCGTCGATACGATTTGTTTATAGCGTTTGAATATACATATCTAGGTACAAAAAGACGATTGTAATAATATTTGAAAGTTAGTGCCTGGCTCTGCTGATAGTTTTATAAACTTACAAAGTTCAAATAAAAAGTTTTCAAAAATGCAGATTAAATCTGCAATAATTGTTACTCTTCGAAGGCCGCAAAAATGTGACACGCTCATATATGTATGTAACGCCATAAATCTTTGCTGATATTGATAACTTAAAGAAGTCGCAGAACTTATAAAAAGCATTAACCTGATTTTCAACAATAAAGTAAAATTGCTAGTTCCGTTAGCCGTATGGCATTGTCAATTTAAGTCTCATTATTATAATAACGGTTATAAACACTGAACTATTCGCTCTATAAATCGGCTCAGTTTTTAACTATTCCAATCGATCCAGCTTTTAAACGTTTAGCAATTACAGAAATCGTTTCTAATGACGGATAAGAGTTGCTCGAAATAGCGCACTGAATACCAAGTTACAGCTACAATGGAAATCGATTTAGTTCTGTGAACAAGTAGAAGACGTACCTAACAAGGGATTATTCTATCTTCCTAAAATATTAATACAACTTAATCTATACTTAAAAAAGTCAGGCAAGGGTAATACGACGCACAAAACTATTCAAAATGTTATCTTCATTTTTGACATATAACCTAGAGGCATTTTCTTCTTAACATTCGACTCTTAATGTAATAACGTTGCTACACATGGGTTAAAATGGTCAAATAAACATAAGCATGCCCATATTATTATGCACGAAATATGAATAAGAATATGATAATCTGACTTCAACTTAAATAATCTGATAATGATTTTCCGAAGATGGCCGTCGTAGCTCTGTTACGTCTTTACTGGTTTGACTCCATCGAGTTTTGAAGTCAGATAAAATTGGAAAATAAACAGTCACTGTTTTATATTTTTCTTGTTTTTAAACAGAGCATTCAGCTTACACCAATCACTTAAAAATCCACCAAGAAAATGATCCGGGTCATAATCTACCAACAACGACATCGTGCCATAATTCTGATCCGGCCCTTTAAATAATTCCTGCGGCTTCAAAGACGGCTTACGGTAAAAAGAAGAGTCAACCGAGCGTCCTGGATCATCCACGTCTGAATAATTTACACCTAAAGACGCTTGAAATACGGTCCCACCTTAGCAAATTTAAAGTTAAATTCATAATCCTCCCTTCTCGCTTATCGCGTTTGCTTAAGATCGCGAATCGCTCGCTAGCGGTCCGCCTCTTGTCAATTTTAATTTTGTTTTTTATGCTGGCTGTCACAGGCTAGCTTCTTGCCGCGTTCGATGTCAGTTTTTGTTGCCTCCGTGTGCCGTTTCATTTTAAACGCTTTTAATGCATGTCTTATTAGCTTGCGGGTGTTCCCGGGTAGAAGAAAATGAGTTTTATTTTGTTTTTAAAACAAGACGTTTGAGATAAAGAGGAATGTGCTTGAATTCGCGTCTGCTGTTCACTCGACAACCGTGACAAGCTTAGTGTTTAAAGTTGTCGGTCTTAGTATAAAAAGGTGTTCATAAAATGTTGTGGGAACAAGATTTTTAATAACTACCAACCCACTTTAGTCATCTGACAGCAAAGTAAAAGAAATGTCTTAAGTAATATAGTCGTAGCAAATTTATAAATTACTCAGTTTATTTTGTTATTAAACAGTTCATTTTCAAAAACAGTCATGTCGTTTTTTCGTTAGTCGAGGCTTATTTGTAACAATTGTATTTTTTACTCTGTCACACATGTAGGGTAACCGTGTCACCAAATAATGCGAGTTTACCCTAAAAAAACAAATTGACAGATACAGCGCCTACGCGAAGGCAATAATATCGTGACTATGCTGCTGCAGTTGCCATCTGAACGTCACCTTAAGTAGTTATTTTTACTGAAATTTCGATCGTAGTGTAGATAGTATTTGGTATGTAGGTATACAAATGTGCAAGTTGCGGTAAGAAACAATAAACAAAATGCAAATGAAATGGAAAGTTTCATCTCTTATGCAAAATTATGAAAAGTTTCCCAAATTATTCCATTTTTTTCCAAAGGCACATCAGTAGGTACATATGTATATCCATAGGTGCTAGCTTAATATGAATCTATGGGTAATTCTATTCTTTCATTCAACTCACCATAAAGTGTAATAGGTCCTTAAGGCGGTTCCCTGAACCAGAAGGCGAAAAATCTCCTTATATGATCATGTTTTCCTAAGAGGCGTTGATATTCGTAGACGTGGAAAAAATATATGTAGTTCTTGACTATATTATATTTAATATCATAGCTTCCAATACACGAATTATGACACTTCGCTCGATACAATTAATTCCCAAAGTAACCTCTAACTCGGACTTTTAATCCAACTTTACTCGGTTATTTATTATGAACACAATATTATTATGATACTATAAACAAAAAAAGAAGAAAAAACAATCTTAACTTAAATAGTATTTTCATAGCTTTCGAATTTCGATATTGTAAGGTAACGTTTTTAAAATAAATAAAATACAACAAAATTCGATCAAAATTGACGCTTGGCGCGCATGATCTATCCCGTTCTTTCTTGCGAAATGTGACAGTGACAGCGGCGAACCGATGGAACGGGCCTTAAAGTATTGAAGTATACCTAAACTAGAAACATAGTAAGACCCACCAGACGAAGCCTACGTTGCGGATTTGAATTTATCAACCTATTAAATTAATTTAAAACATTGTTCGAACTAAAAGTTAATTTGACTACTTCATACAAAACTCTGATGTATGAAGTTAAAGTTACGAAGTTAGTAATAAAGCTATGAATATTTTACCTCCATTAGCATATGTGTCCAATGCGTCTCATAAGTGGTCTGCAGGCATTATTAGAACAACACATCATTGGAACGTAATTTCAGTTCGTATAATAAGCCATTTATATGCAAATTAAACTTTACAAAGATAGCAGAAGGGCTTTTAGACATAGGCTTGTGTGACGGACATGAAAAAACCGGCCAAGTGCGAGTCGGACCCGCGCACGAAGGGTTCCTTACCATTACGTAAAAAACGGCATAAAAATCACGTTTGATGTATGGGAGCCGCACTTAAATATTTAGTTTATTCTGTTCTTAGTATTTGTTGTTATAACGGCAACAGAAATCTGTCAAAATTTCAACTGTCATCACGGTTCATGAGATACAGCCTGGTGACAGACGGACACACAGACAGACAGCGGAGTCTTAGTAATAGGGTCCCGTTTTTACCCTTTGGGTACGGAACAATAGTAGCGGATGAAACAACGCGCCAAAAATATCTGATATTCGATTTCTGGATAACTTTTCCAAATATAGATAAATCTCTAAAATTCACGTTCAAAATTATATCTTTTACAGTCTTAATTGTTCTACATATAGAACCATCACTTCTTGTTAAGCTCTTACAGAATTACTTTTAAAGCGTTGTTTTATCCGCTACTGTACTATTTTTAAATATCTAAGTCAGATAAAAATGCAGCTTTCAATTAGCAAACGGAAAACAATAAAACTATTTTAACCCGTTAAAAGTAACTTGAGTAACTACCGCGGCGAAAAATAATAAATTAAAGTTCAAAAACGACAAGAGTTCTAGTCAAACCAAAAAAATCTGCAGAGATTTTGACAGCGCACGCAGTGCAGGTGTTATTTTTAACGTCAAATTTCTATGAAATTATGACGTATAAATAACACTGACACTGCGGTGCTGTCAAAATCTCTGAAATCTCTGCAGACTTTTCTTGGTCTAACTATGCAATTTTTTTTGTTTTTTTATATTGCCTGTATGAAGAACTACTTCAATTATTTATTTTGGATATTAATATTTTCTCTGTTTCTTGTTTAGTTAAGTTAATTACTATGTTACGTCAATTATTTTTGTGTTCCAGTAAATTGACGTAAGTTTTAGATGCAGATATTTATGTAGATTTCATTATTTACTATAAGGTATACTTTTGCCTTCAAACTGCCACTCTTTCCAGGAAACATATTATAGCAATCATATCCTCATTATTATTCACATTCACACACAAAACAAATGAGAAATACTCAAGCGGAACTAAACGCTCTAATTTCATGAAATCCTATTGACACTTGATTTTACACTTAGTTTTCTCCCCAAATAATAATACCCAGATTCCCATTCTTAAACTAATCAGCCGAGAAAAGTATCAATGCTTAACAAACAAGCCAGCAAGTTTTAACATGTCATCAATCATTGGCAGGATTGATGGATTGCGGCGGACAGTAATGAAATTTTACGCCCGCATCGTTTGGTTCGATGCGGCAATGAGCTGTTTGACCGCGCTGATGAGGTTAGTTTTTTGCCGGGATTTCAATTTGTATCTTAGATGGTGCATAATGATTTAGCGTTTTACATATGCCGGCTTTAAGTACCTAGGTTTGACGCGAGACGATACGATTTTCATCATTCTAGTCATCATTTTGGTAGGTTAGATTGATTGTCCTTACATGCGTGAATTTTTTTGTACACAAAGCAAATTCATTATCAATTTTGCAGTGTGTATTTACGTACGTTTCTATTATGTACTCTCGTAATTACTGAGCTGAGTTTAATGTATAAAGCGTGCGTTACTTGGGGTGGTATTTAATCGCAATTCCAAAAAAATTAATGTTAAATACAAAAAACGTGTAACTAACTAGATGTCGTAGCAGCACGTGACATTACAAAACATGTGACAGCCATAATAAAAAAATAAATGGGTACGTTTGTACCATCAATACCAAAAATACTGATTTTTGGGGTTCCGTACCCAAAGGGTA
Source organism: Cydia strobilella (assembly GCF_947568885.1). Lineage (NCBI taxonomy): Eukaryota > Metazoa > Arthropoda > Insecta > Lepidoptera > Tortricidae > Cydia > Cydia strobilella. Next base: position 15,022,192 of record NC_086050.1, read on the forward strand.
AAAACGGGACCCTATTATTAAGACTTTGCTGTCTGTCTGTCCGTCTGTCTGTCACCAGGCTGTATCTCATGAACCGTGATAGCTAGACAGTTGAAATTTTCACAGATGATGAACAACAAATACTAAAAAGTGCGGAACCCTCGGTGGGCTAGTCCGACTCGCACTTATCCGGTTTTTTCTCTCTATATACAGAAATTAATTTAAATAATTCGTCCAAACCGATTTAACCGCCTAATTTATTATGACCCCGTTTTCAAAACTTTCCTTCATAATTTAGCTCCGTACCTATAGTTTGTCATGGACTTCAAGTCTTTGCACACGCTATTTACGTGAACCAAACCTAGACTTAGGCTATAAAACATTCAGGCTGACTAAACTTAACCCTTTAGCAACTCTAATAAAACGAATTATTCTACGGGAAAGTTTAATATTGAATTGTTTTATATTAGCAAGACAAAAATTAAAGGAGTGAATGAATACATGAGGTCAATTATATACCCTTGTATGTATATTACTTAGTTTATTTCTTCAGTGACCGGGGCAAAACCTACCTTATCTGCCTCTTTAATAGATATTTACTTTATACTTAAATAAAACGAAATTATTATTGAAGATTTTTGAGACACCATATTTATTTGAAGAGAGACAACGATATGCAAAGTAATAACCAAGTTGTATGAAATAATTAAATATTTATTAGAGCTAGAAAGAAGTAATATAATTGATTAATCAAAAACACACATTAAAACACATTAAAATTAACGTAACATTAGGAAAATTTACACATACAAAAATAACTTAAATTTATCCAAATAAACTACGCGTACAATGATAAATAAAACATCTTATTCTAAAAGACCTCAGCGAGCTGTACCGCATGCAAAAGTGCCCATCACACTTGCCGCGTTACCACGCTGGATAGCGATGGCCAACCTTTGCACCAGGTACGAACCTGCGCGAGCATCAGAAGTCTTCTCCCTAATTCTTCTTAGATAATCGTTCGACACCCTTCCATGGGAGGGTGTTAGGGGTCTCTACCGCATTGTTTTAAAACTTCGCAACGGATTTTGATGCGGTTTTCACCTATCAATAGAGTAATACTTGAGGTAGGATTTAGTGTATAAATTGTAAAGGTTTTGTGTAACTCGTGCGAAGCCGGGGCCGGTCGCTAGTAATTTACATAAAAATGAATGTTGCAGATTACTTACGTGTAAACGAACATTCTGTTTTGACGAAACCTGAGGTGTATGAAATAAAACTATGAAAACGGATTATATCGCGTATATTGCATAGTTTTCATAGTTTTATTTCATGAGTAACTATCGCGGTAACCGAAGACAATATTCTGAGGTGTATGAGTTTTTTGTAATGTGACATGTGACCAAGCCTGCCCTGTGGATTTGATGGTATGCCTTTTTGTATTTAATAAAATTAATCGTCGATTATAAAAATGTAAGTAGCTACTTACGTACTTAAAACTATACAGCTATACATCAAATGAATAAAAGCCTCTGACCGGATAAGGGTTGAAATACACGGCAACGGTAGTGCGTGGCTATACAGTTTTGTCAACAATAACTCTTAGTTATATAACAGTCTTTATGAATTACTAGTCAGAGGTTAAAATGGCTTGTAAAGTTATAGAGTGGAAGGAGTACGCAATGCATGAATGCATAATGTTTTGCTGGCCGGTTAGCAAGGTTGTCAATCTAATCGCGTACCGAGAATACGTGAATGCCAAAAGCCACGAAAAAGAGATTTCACTTTTGCAGAATTTTAGGGCCGTCGGTACATCTCCAAAAATCAAAATAAGTACATTGCACGTATGTGACCGCATGTGGTTGCATTAGCCGCTCTGATATTATATCTGAGTCATCAGATATATCAGAGCGGCCAAGATGCAGAAAAATATCTGAAAATCCACTTTAACGTCTTGCTAATAGTTTTTTTTTTTCTCCAAGTATTTGTGGTCAAACCCGCTAGGCTAAAGTGGGACTAGGCAAGCCATGTGCTATGTACGACGTATGCACCCACAGAGGTGGGCTAAACTAGACGCGGAGTGGGTGCCACAATGTAAACGCTGGCATGGTCGGCCTAAGAGGAGATGGCGGGACGAGCTGGACGCGTTTCTCAGAAACTGGACGGATGCTGCAGGTAATCGGGAGGATTGGAAGTATAGGGGGGAGGAAAGGCTCGTTAAAAAAAATGTGGCCACCGTGGCCGATTGGATATCAAATGGCGATTGTAAGTTTTTTTTGTTATTAAAACATGTACTCGTATGGTGCTACACGCAGTGGTGTTCGTAGAACGTTAGTTTTTTCGTAATTTGAATTGACACCAGCGGCACTGAACGTGAAAAGTTGTGTAGACTAAATTGATTTTTAACCCTCGATGCAAAAAGAGGTTAGGTTACACTGGTGGCAAGATCTCGAGTCGCGTGTCGATAGGAATATGAGTTCCCGGCTGGAATATTTAATCTATGCCCTGTTGGTTTCTGATTTATCCATGTCTATGATTATGAGGTGCGTTGCGTTCTGAATTGTTTACATGGTTGATGCCTTGGTAATATGCATTGGACGTAGACTGCAAGTAACATGAAAATAAAAGAACTTAAGTAATAAAACCACCTAAGGAATCTGTGATCGTCCATATTATTCATTTCCTGGGGCCGTGGGGACCTAGCGCGCGTCGCCCTATGAGGAGCTGTCATAGCGCCTCTGGTGACCAGAGGGCTGCCCTATATTTTGCCCAGCGTATCAGCATTGCCATCCAGCGGGGCAATGCGGCCAGCCTTCTGGGCCTACCGAGTGACTACGCCAATTTTTTATTAAAGTTTTTAATTCAAGTGTTATTATGTTTTACATACTTATGAAGAATCATCATCATCATCATCATGTCAGCCGATAGACGTCCACTGCTGGACATAGGCCTCCCCCATGGCTCGCCACTCCGACCGATCCTGTGCCGCTCGCATCCACCGAATTCCCGCGACCTTCACCAGAATAAATGAAGGATAAACTCGATTATTTACGTATACATAATTACATATTATATTTCATACAGTAAGAACAAAATTACTCAAGTTTCCCCTGTTGTACAGTCAGCATCAGTAGTGGCTGATAAAATAATGCTCCTAAAGTATCCGTTATCTTGGAATTCTTTTCCAAACAGGGACATAATCTATAGTTCGCGTTCTAAAGTCTCTATCAGTCTTTTTGTACTATATACATACAGTGACTTATGTTAAGCTGTTAAAAAATAGATACTGTTGCGGCGTAGTCTGCATGCTGACTGTACCTACCTATCTTACTGCCGCAAATTTCGTTCACTCACAATGTCAACAAAACGCCAAAGAGCGGCTCAAAAAACAATAAAAGATGAGCATGAGAGTCAAGCGTGAAACGCGGATAGCCCTTGGGTCAAGAGGGGAGGTACGGCTGCAGCGCGGTGATATCTGTACCTCTAGATCCAAATGGCGTAAACGTCACCAACCGGAGTGGCGTTTACGTCGTTTAAGTCTGCGGGTCCCGATATCCACTCAAGCGCACTTGGGGTAAAAACGTACTAGTTTCTGCATCATTTCTAATCTAACCTTTGCGAGGTTCGGTAAATGCTATCATGTAATATATGATCCAAATATGAGTTTGTTAGTCTGTGAGCAGATACTGCTTATAATATTGTGAAAAAATTGCTATAGAAAAAATGCATTTGTACAAACTAAATTGACTTCCTTTGAAATCAGATAAAATATTTTAGCTACTTGAAAAAAAAAAGTAACATCAACAGTTTTAAATGATTCACGGTTAGTTTCACTAGACTTATATTCACCGGGATATGGACCGTGATTCCCTTTTGTATTGTTTTCGAGCTCCCGATATTTCGACGCAGTTACATGCATCTTGTTCACGGGTAACTGCGTCGAAATATCGGGAGCTCGAAAACAATACAAAAGATAATCACGGACGATCCATATCCCGGTCAATATAATTCTAATGTAACATCGTCCTGACCCAGATACGTTACGTTAAATATAACATATTACTATCTCTCACAATATCGGTCTTCTTTTTTATGAAAATGATATTTTATCATTTCAAATTTTCTGGACCATATCAATCAACCTCGTGAATACGAAAACGCCCTGCTGGCATATATTTTATGGGGATCAAACAAAAGTTATGCGAAAATTTTATCAAAAATACTATTTTATTTATCTATCGGGTAGCTAAAATATAACAGCCTTTTATAATTTTTTTTAAATAGGTATTATATCAAGCTATGTAATGTAAATTGGCTATAAAAACTGAAAATAATTATACGTGTCGTTTCCAAGCAAAAAGTCCCACAAAGTGCCTTGCCATAAGGACGCTTTGACAGGATATTCGTATAAAGATACAAACAAATCTCGTCCTTATGGTATGTGACAAAGTGGGACCATTGACTACACTTCGATACATGTATATTCTTCGCCTAAAAGCATTTTTAAAACAAAAGATAGGCAAATCTAATATTAAGTAGAAAAAAATATAAATGGAAAGGTTGCCACGTGGAATCTGCTAATTTGAGGAACTAGGTACATAGATACTAGAAAATGAAAACCTATTGGTATGAAAGTAAGGAAAGATGATTCCCACTGAATATTATATACCCTACATTTCAATCTTAATTTTAATTATCAATAATATCTCCAAGACATTAATAAATTTGTTGCTATAAAATTTTAAATTACAATCTCTTAACTATAACATTGTTATAATACCTAATTTATATAATGATTACATTAATACTAATACCTAGCATGATTTAGATTTAAGACTATTGGTGCCCTACCAGGGTCCATGTGAATCCTACTGTTACTTTGTATGTACCACCAAATGTAAACCATGAATGCAATAAATGAATTATGAATTCCGCAGGTTTTTTTATATGCGTGGTAAATACATACCTTTTATAACTTCGTTTCCACTTTATGCGATACCACAGACATTTTAGCGCTCCTGCCTTGTCACGGAACGACCATCAATAACGGCTCGTCGCTCATATTGGGCGGAAAATTCAATAAAAATTGATCAGTCGTTTTCATAGTTTGCAGCCGAGTCGGCTTGTCGGCTCCATTTGTTACTCGTTGGCGCGTTTCGTTATTCCTGCAATCCTTGAAATTGATTTAAATTTGTATTCGCCCCTATTTGAAATTCAATTAAAGCTACCAGTAATCAAAACTACATTCATAAAAGCTTGAAAGGATATTTCAATTTTCTACACAAAATATAAAAACCGGCAAAGTGCGGGTCCGACTCTCGCACGAAGGGTTCCGTACTATTACGTTAAAAACGGCAAAAAATCACGTTTGATGTATGGGAGCCCCACTTAAATATTTATATTATTCTGTTTTTAGTATTTGTTGTTAAAGCGGCAACAGAAATACATCATCTGTGAAAATTTCAACTGTCTTTCTATCACGGTTCGTGACAGACGGACAGACAGACAGACAGCGAAGTCTTAGTAATAGGGTCCCCTTTTACCCTTTGGATACGGAACCCTAAAAACGCAGTCGATCGAACGCTTTCAATAGAACTTTAAAGAAATCACAAGGGTAAAAATTTCAGAAAGGCATGCATCGAAACTCAAGCGAGGGAACATCCAACAAATAAGGGGGGAACTCCGTATTGTGCACAACCTTCAAAACCAGACGTCCTAATCGTCCCTTTTGAAATTCCAACTAACGGGAAACTCCATTTCCATAACAATAAAAATGTGATCCGAACATCTAGAAATGCCTGCGCGATATTCACGGATCATAAAATCGCACTTGGTTCTCTGAATACGGAGCGTCTGACGTAACTGGACCTGTGCTGCCTAACCGCCTACCCTTTACAACGCTTATTAGGTATATATTGTTAACTAGCTTTTGCCCGCGACATCGTCTGCGTGGACTTAGTAACAGCAGCTAAAGTAAGTATAGCGCCTGGAAAAAATCTCATAGCAATCATTCAATTTGAGCATATTATGCACACAAATTAGCAGGCACTTCATTAATTATCTCAATTCCACCCCACTTTTTACTTTCTTAAGGGATGATTTGATTCTTTTTCCCGTGAGTTATTCTGCAAGAACCCCTCTGCAGGTAAAGGCCTCCTCCAAGGTGAACCAATCGTCTCTGGATTTTGCAGTTTGCATCCAGCTTGGACCCGCTGTATGTTTGATTTCATAACCTAACACTAACACTAAAATAGCTACACCCTTTTTTCATGATATTACTAACAAGACTACTTTTGGAAACTGTATAATTAATTAATTCTGTAAGAAATAAAGGCTTTTTTATTTTATTTATTTTATAAGGGATGATTTTCGGGATAAAAACTATCCTATGTCCTTCTCAACCTATCTCTATGCCAAATTTCATCTAAATCGAATCAGCGGTTTAAGCGTGAAGAGGGAACACACAGACAGAAAGACAGAGAGACAGACTTTCGCATTTATAATATTAAGTATGGATAGGGGCAAGTGTCATGTTAAATTGGTTATGATGCTAAAGGGCTCGGTTTCGCTTTACCGACCGACGATGCTGTTTTGTACTCGAGGCCGGCGCTATGCCCATTTATTTTAAATTTATAATGTTGTGTTGACGTTTTAGTTTCAGAGTTGTGTGTGGTCGTTGGTAGTCCTAGCACCGGACATGAATATATTTGGGCAATTTTTATTTTTTATTTTATTTTATTTATTTTATTTTCAAAATAGTTGTACAGCATAACAGTATGAAATATACAAAGTCACTGCAAAACTACAAACAAATTAAAAACAAAAACAGGTAAACTAATAATATTATTATACAATAAGCACATTCAAACTGTTGAAGGACGCTCATCCATCTTCTCACAGAACCTCAACAATTCCTCTCGCACTTCGCTCCACCTGCCAGCAAATAAATCACACTCGGGCGCTGATGCTAAGAGCGCATTCAGGAGGGGTAAAGGGCGAACAAGTGGGGATTTTCTGCGAGACACGGTTCGCGATATCGGGCCTACAAGTAGACCACGGTCCCGAGGCCGGAAGTTGATTCTGGTCGGCGTAGGGACAAAAAGACGCAGTAATTGCGCCACCAGTTCGGCACAATCCGATTCACCTCGCAAGACGCAACAGGCTGTCGTAAGGAGCTTAAAATTTCGTCTTACCTCCAAAGAGTTCAGGCCTAAAGATCCCAGCAAGTATTTGGTTGGGTATAAAAACGGGTAATACCCGAATATTTTTTTATATAAGAACCGGAGAAATACTTTTTGTACCCTCTCCAAAAGCAAGACATAGGATACCTCATGAGGATTCCAAACGATGGCAGCTGACTCGAGCTTGCTTCTGACTAGAGATGTGTATAGAAGCTTTATAGTACCCGAGTCCTGGAAATCTCTCGCGTTCCTAATAACAAACCCTAACCTCTTATAACAATCACGAGCTAACGATATCATATGTTCATGGAAGTTGAGGTGGGTGTCAAGAATGATGCCAAGATCCCGAATAGTATTGACCCGGGATAATGGCTCCGATCCTAGATGATATTCGTAGTAGAGTGGACGACGGGCCCTACTGAAAGTCATGACGGCACACTTAGAGGCATTAAAGGACAACTTATTTTGGCGACTCCATTGGTGCACTTTATCCACGTCCTCCTGGAGAGATACACAGTCGGATACTTCTTGCACACCGTAAATAACTTTGAGGTCATCAGCATAGAGCAAGCATCTGGCAGATTTAAGAACTGATGCAAGATCATTGATCATGATCCCAAAAAGCAACGGCCCAAGTATCGAACCCTGGCTGACGCCAGAGCGCGTATGATAGGTTTTAGATACAAAACAGCCGTGTTGCACATACTGTTTCCTGTCGCCCAAGTAGCTCGCGAAAAATCGGAGTAGCTGAGGTGAAAACCCAATATTACACAGCTTGGACAACAGGACATCGTTATCTACTTGATCAAAGGCTTTTTTAAAGTCAAAGTACAACACGTCCACTTGTATGCCTTTGTCTAAATGATCTGCAATAGAGTCAACCAGGGTTAGCAGATTGGTTTCTACCGATCGCCCAGACCTGAAACCATGCTGGGAATCACAAAGGTAGGGCCCGATTTGGTGGGCAACAAGTCGATTTATTACAGACTCAAAAAGTTTTGCCATCGACGAGAGGATAGCGATAGGTCGATGATCCTCAACCTGGGTGGTCTTGTTAGTTTTGGGAATAGGCTTGACTCTCGTTATTTTCCATTTGTTTGGATACTGCCCGGTACTTAAGGCCAAGTTAAAAATGTGCATCATGGGCGCCATAAGCCACTCTTTGCAGCCTTTTAAAATAAAGGCAGGAAGATTGTCGGGACCAGGGGAGCTTCGAGGTTTCAGATGACCCAAAGAAATTTCGATATCCGGCTGCAAAATCTTATTAATATGCACATAGTTTGCATTAAAACTTCGATCCTCGCGTAAGATTCGTTGGTGATCAAGATGAGGTTCCTCGGAGAGAAAAACCGACGAAAAGTAATTAGCAAAAGCCTGAGCCGCCTCACTACCCTGAAATTCATTACCGTCATAGAAAACCAGGGACTCGAAGCCTCCTTTGGCTTTAAGACTTGCAATGTGTTGCCAGAAAGCACGGGGATTGGTTTTAAGCTTTCCTTCCATTTGAGAAGTGTAATTCTCGTAGGCAAGATTTACTCGGGTTTTGATGTCTGCTCTAAGCCTCGAAAAGGTGAAATGATTTGCAGTGGAAAACCAAAGTTCAGATAAGGTTATTTACACATTCTAGTCTTCTTTTCGTTAGATACTCTTCTGAAAGATTTATGGTCGTCGACGAATTTAGAAAATAATATTTTTGTAAGAAAAGCATGATGTGGCATTTCTTCAGGTATTTTATACTGTTAATAATGTAATATTAGTTATTAGAAATTAGAAAAAAGCAGACTGAGTGGGTTTCTGTTTCAAATATAACTTTGTTCCTTCTTTGCAATTTTAATGATGTTATTTTAAAGTTGTTCAGAAAATAATAAGTCTGACTTGACTTTTAGCGAACGCCACCTTAAAGTATAAACGGAAATATTTGACGTAACCACACACAGTTCACTTAAACCAACGAATCAATTATATGCAATATCAAAACGGTAAAAACTTAATTAAATACATAATGCTGCCAAACACTAGTTATTTGTTATTTAGTCCAGGCCCTAGGGAGTCATCCACCACGGCTATCTAGACTAGGGGGACCTATTAGTTTCCTAGTTATGAACTTTTGAACAGCTACCTGTCAGATTCATGCATTGCTCTGGGGGATGAATGGGAAGCCAAACGAAGGTGAGGCGATACATATTTTAGTAATTAAACTGACAAACGAACTAATAGAAGACTTAGATATTACTTATATTCGTAGCTACAAAACAATATTTCCCGAATTTGCCGCCAAAAACGAAATCTTACTAGTTTTCGTAGCGTGATACAACAACGTGTCAAAACTATCTGTCACCCTAGAATACTCTTCCGAATAGTTATCTCTACAGTTCGCTTTTAAAAATATTTGTCACAGTCTATAATATTTGTGACATTTCTCTTTTTGTTAAGTCACCAGAGAATGTTAAATACTTTTGACGCGTAGTCTTACTTACTTACTTGGCTGGAGAGATGACCCAAAATGAGTCTTGGCCTCCATCACAAGAGCACGCCACTTTGCTCGATCCAGAGCGGTATCATGGAGATCTGCCTCCACTATCTGCCTAACGGTATTTAGCATGACCAACAGGACGGCGTCCAGTTGGTCGACCCAAGTCCACCCTTTTGGATGCCTGATATTCACCCATCCTTTCTGCTGGCTTGACGCGTAGTCTGATCTGTTACTTTTGATTCTGACTGTACCAGACATAGCTATAATGTATAAATTGTATATACAATTATACAGATTTCATTCACAATGAAAAAATCAACGATGATCAGATCAACTCTGGTATAATAACATTAACATAACAGTAGTAATATATTAACATTTAAATAGATATAATTATTATGTTACCGTAAATGTTTATGCCAAGTTTCATATAATTGATGCATGCCGTTTTGAATGAGAGTTTAACTTCGAATGTAATGGTGGTGGAGGTTCGTATGACTCTTTTGCACTCAAGGGATTTTATGAATACCTTTAATGAGTATGTATTTTAGGTGAAAATAAATCCGGTTCAACTAAATATTAAGACGAGGTTATACGCAAGATAGGGCCACAAATAATTTATCTACTTTAGTCATTACGAGTGTCTTTATACGCAAATAAAAAATAGATCTGATAGAGGCTTCAAAACCTAATGTCCAATCAATATTAATACTTTTACAAGGGTAACTAACGTAATAACGTTTCATGTCCGTACAGATAATTACCAAAAATTTTGACAGGGTAGGTACCAAATAATAACGCTCGTCTTCTTCTGCAGGGCAGCGCTGGGCCCTTGTCAAATTAACGCTCGCCTGTGTCTCGCTGACAAACGACGTGGGCATAATAAAAACGTGCTCATGAATGCTTATAGCATTTATGAGAACACGAAATGTTTGACGGATTTTTTTAGGTATTGCGGAGCTGCAAAATTATTAATTACTTATAAAATAAATGTATCTTAAAACACTAATGGCGTTATTCATAAACGCGTTACATGCCTGAATTAGCTATGAATCGTTTGTCTTTATCTGTCATTTTGACTTATATATTTGTAAGAAAGGGATAAATCATAATTTAACTAAATCAGGCCCGTAAAGTTTTATGAATCAGGGGTTTAAGTTTAAATGTAAAATTTGAATTATTTATATAACTAATTCGTTGCGATATTAAAATTAAGGCGATTCATAGTCTTAAAGACTTGGACAATATAATAGGTAAATTAAGTTCTTGAAAACATTATTAAAACACCTTTCATCAACACGGAGATGGGTAATGAATAATTAAATGAATACAATAATGATTTAAGAATCCAGACATGCAGATTAATTATAAATCAACTATGTATAAATATTTTCTGGAAGAAACCTTAGTTAAAATCAATTGCAAGTAGTTTCGATTAGGGAATTTTAATAGACTAGGGCCTTAGGGAATTCAGAAATGCCTCTTTAAAAACATTTGTTTTTGTGAGTCGAGCAAAATAAAACTTACATAAACATTTTTAAATTGTATTGAAAACAAAAAAAATGGTACAAATTGCAAATTGTAAAGTCGCCATTTTAATTTAAAATGAATACAGGCACTCTCTCAACTGCAAATTGTATGAAAACTGCACAACAACTGTACACTTAACTGACTCAACGAGACGAGAGTCCAGTAAAATATTTTTCTGTTAATAGTATTTACGGTCAGCTGAAGAGAAAATGTACCCGGTTAATTTCTCTGCAGCTGACTGTACATAAATTATGATCACCGTGTTAGTTGTTAAAAACCGAAAATATAAATAAAGTACCTACATACACCCCAGCCCAAAAGTATGGAAACAAGCTTGTATTTCAATAGAAAAGTCTGATCTTTTGCGATGGATTTTATACTACTCATTGTAAAAATAATAATAAAACATTTTAAAAGTAAATTACTCTGGCTGTGATAGTTGCCAATTCAACATTTTATCATGAAATAAAACTATGAAAACGGATTATATCGCGTATATTGAATTTATAATACATCCCGACGTTTCGAACCCTTTACAGCGTTCGTGGTCAACGGGTGACTGAGGAAAAACTACAGAGTGCAAAAATACCCACATACTAATAATAATGAACCATCATAGACTTTAAAACTCAAATACAATTAAATCAAATAAATTGTAAATAAATGGTAAATTCAATATACGCGATATAATCTGGTTTCATAGTTTTATTTCATTTTGTCATGTAATTTAAGGGTATAATTATGTAATTTTTTCCTACTTAATTTTTTTAGTTTTTTGACAATATTTTAGAATGATCAGTCTTAGTGTACAATTATATAAGTACAACAAAGATAGAAACATGAGATATTAAAGAAAACAACGTTGTTTCCATACTTTTGGCCTGGGGTGTAATTTGTTAAGTATTATACAGACTGGCCCCTGTATTGAGTTATCAAACTAATTAGTTGAGCTCCAAACTGTTCTAACAACCATAAACTTCAAACGCTACGCTCCCTCCAGCAGAGACTAAGAGCTTGATACATATTTGCACCGATACAGGCCAAGTCAAAGCTAGTGGCATTGCATCTCAAACTTCATCAGCTCAGAAATTGCGACATCGTTCTACACACACAGTTAACAAACAAGCTGAAGTTCTAAATCACGAAGTTTCATCGTTTCATCACCCGTTTACCCTGAAAGCAATTTCACGTAAACCTCTTAGGAAAATAAACAATATTAATCTGAAACCTAATAAGTCCGGTCCACTATATACTACATCAAACTTAAGAGTATTAAATGTAAAAAGACCGCGGAGTTCCGAACTTGGCCTTACGCCAGCGTGCTCTCCTGATTTCTGAAGAAGGCTTAACATGTAAGCCAAATGAAGAAAATTTTGGAATTATAGTTGTGAAAATAAGTTCACATTTAAGATTTTCATATCACTACTACATATCTTTTGAAGAATCAAAGTCTTGCCTGTGAGTATAAGATTGTAGGACTTAATTCTTAGGTGACCAGGTGTGAAACAATTTTATGCAAAGGACTTTTCAACTAAAAACATCTATCAATATTTATCAATCGCGTAGCGTCTGGTTGACGTAACTGGTGACCGAAGAGCTGGCGGCTTCCTCGCACAACGTATCAGCATTGCGACAATGCCTCAAGAGCCTATTTTAGATTTAAGCTAGTTATTAATTTCGTTTACGTAGTACCACTGTATATATCTTGTATGTAAATAAAGAGTATTTATCATATGATGATATATTTATATTCAATATTTATGATTTCAATTTTCCTTTATACTTGTTACCGCTCTGTTACTTACTAATACAAATCCTAGTTAGAATAAATAAAAACATTTACAATTTATTGTATTGTATCCATTTAACTCAAACATTTGCAACACAAGCTTGCATAACAAGCTTAACAATACCTAAATTGAACATAATGATACTGCTTTGTGTCGGCAAACTGGGTTTTATTTGCGTTACTCTCGAAATAGTTAGCGAGCGGGTAAACACTTGACTGCCGTGAGTGCCAGGAAATTCCATATTATTCAGTTTCCATCGCTGGCTGAATTTAAAATTTTCTATCCTTAATATTGTATTGAATCAAGAGAATTCTGCTTTAAAATGTTTCTTTGTAAATAAACGTTCGTTATCACTTGTACTTAGCTCTGTTGTATCAAATAAATATAAGTTCTGAAATAATATTGAGTTCTTTCCTCTTGAAATGATTGGTAAATTTTTGGTTGAAGTTTTTTGGCACGTTTTTTACATTTGGAGAAACCGTTGTTTGTAGCGTACTACTACTTCTTTTGTTAAAACCTACCTTGACCAAGAGGTCTATCAATCAATCATCATTCGCTTGCCCTTATCCCATTTATTTGGGGTCGGTGCAGCATGTCTTTTTCTTCCATACCTCTCTCTCGCCCGTCATCTCATCACAGGTCTATCAATCAATGAGGTTTATCAATTTGTTATGGTTTTGAACTGGTTTTGATACGACCCTGACGATCGTCTTGGTTACTGGCGCGCATCTCACGCCCGACTTTCATTTTACTTCGCATGCACCAATCAGCGTGTGCGATCATCAAGGTCGTATCAAAATGAGATCTAAAACGCAACAAATTGTTAAATTTGAATAGGGCTCCTAGTGTTCCTTATACTACAACATGAATACCTTTAAAGCATCAGATGTTTTTTTATCTATAACGAATGTAATAAAATGTATTATGTAGCGATTATTATTACCGACAGCAGAGCCTGATTTTCCTGTCACCATTACACAAAAGCAAGGATAAATGGTTTCTGGAATTTGCGAGTCCATGGATTCACAAAAAAATTACGCTCCAAATTGAATCATTTGTAATATTCATTCTTTCGCTCTTGCTTCTGTGGAAGCATTTTCAGAGTTTTCAGAGCGGCACTGATATAAAGCTACTAGAAGTAAATAGCAGGTTTTTAATATTGGTACCGTGAGGCTTAATGCATCAGCATTTTAATACAAATGTTCTTTTAAAATTAAAGTGGCCCGGTAAATCGAGCCGGATTATAGTTTTTTCTATTATTATTTTTTTCGATTGCCAAGTGCTGCATTATTTTTTTAATTCGGGAAATCTAAGTTGTCCAAACCTAGATAGGCCTTTTTTTAGGCGACGGAACTACCAACCTCTGTGCTGTGCGCGTGCCGGCAGCCTGGCCGGTACGGATGCCACTACTAGCGCGCGTCCTTTGTTTTATATGTTTATTGTTTATTCGTCAGTGAGCGAGAAATGTTTGTTTTGCACATATTTTCTAATTTTATATTCTCTGTTTTTTCCCGTGTGATTGTGTAAATATTGTATTATATACTGTAAAGCCAAAGATTTACGTTTTTCATTCAACGTCGGAGGCCCGATAGCGTACAGGCCTTTAATTTTTCATGATCGCCGTTATAACAATATCTTTAACATATTGTTTGTTACCCATCGTAGAGCATGTCTTTTTTTTCTTCGCTTCAAAAGCGGCATTATATCTACTTATTACTTTATAATTTGATTTTATTTCGAAATAAATTAATTGCAGCATTCGGTCAGACCAATATACAAGTAACTAGGTAAATAGGTAACTAATCCTTTTCCAGACCCATAAACTTCCAAATGGTCAGTGTTTAAGGATTTCTTTAAAACTCTAACTCCACGTTTCTTAAGACTCGTTCAACGATAATCAACTGTCTTCAGGAATCCGCGACGTCACCCGACCGCGGACGGAGATTATTCGTTTCTAAGCACCTTTTATTAATGCCTTCCTTTGTTGCCTCCCCGATTTTTCCGAGTCCCGATTAAAACTGCCGTAAAATGCGCCCTTGGAGTGGAATAACTCGGGCATTATCGCAACTCTTTTCGTTTGAAGCTGAATATCGCCATCGTAAATCTTCAATTTGTTAGATGAAGTTAAATACAGAGAAAGCAGTTAGCTTGATGAATATCTAAGAAAATTTAACTGCATGTTGATATTATGTCCGTTGGTTCACTTCAAGCTGAATCAGACCCAAAAACAGTACACACCTTATAGTTATGACTGTTATGAGTAACATGCGATGCACTATTATGAATTTACTACATACAGTAGCTATTTATAAGCATGATCCCACCAAAAACATTACATGTAAAAAGATGCAAGTCTCGCAACGCAGTTCTTCTACTACAAAAAAGTTTTCAGATGTAATGTGATACCAAGTCGGTTATTTTACTCAGTGCAAAACCGTATCAATATAAGATATCTTTAATTCTTAATACGTATAATTACTTGGCCGTGTCTGAGCGCGTGCCAAAGCAACAATGTCGTTTAGAAATCGGCTGTATCTTGGTGGTTTTAAGGTTCAAGTTTAAGTACATGTAACATGTAGGACTATCGACCACCTCAATGTAGGCTAGCGCTCATATTATTACATATATTTAAACCTTAAAACCACCACGATACAGCCGCTATTTAAACGACATTGTTGTTTTAGCACGCGCTCAGACACGGTCGCCCACAGCTGACATAAAAGAAACAATGGCTTTTGTTTAACTGATTAGGGTCTTACGCGTAAAAATCATTTGAGAAAATTCATACTATGAAACGTATGATGTAGGTATAACATCCATTTTTACTCTGGAGTAGGTTAGGTAGCTACTTTTTCGTAACTAAATATGTCATAAATAAAACTATGAAAACGGATTATACCGCGAACCCGAAACGTTTAATAATAATAATAATATAATCCGTTTTCATAGTTTTATTTCATGAGTAACTATCGCGGTAACCGAAGACAATATTAAATATGTCATAAATATTGATACCAAATCAATACCATCGCCAATTACTTTGATGCGTGCTGAAAAGGCAAGAATTCTATCATAGCCATTGTAAACGGTTATAAAAGTATTAATTTTTAGTCAAATATTATTGACCAGCAATGTTACCTCACGTTGAGAACTAAATGCCTAAAAAAGTCTCATATCGCTACTAACCTAAAAATATAAAGAGAAACAATCTGGTTTCTTGCACTTGTCTCGACTTGAGGGGAAATAAAACTGTCGTTTCATAGCGAAACGGGGTCGGACATGTTACTGCACCCGTTGGTATGTCCCTACCGCTGACCCCACTATTTGTGGGGGGAGGTCCCCCAAGCGACGTCACGAACGACTCAGAACCACACAAATCACGCAAGTTTAGCACGCGACCTGAAGTCTGTACCAATAAATCTACAGCGATACTACGATATCATAGAATTTCTAAATGTATGAAATCCAATGCTGCTTCTGTTAGAAAATCCCGCTTGGTGTTTGATAACAAATCAGCGTTGTAGTGGGTGTAAATGGAATTTATTCCATAAATTTCTTCACGGGTCGCAGCCCTGGGCAACAGCCTCGCGCGATATGTCAATAGCTCTGTTTATTTTCTAAATAGTAAACGCCTCCTTTTTCTAATAAAAAAAATACCATTGAAATAATAATTCAACCGTCGCGGACAATAGATAGCACGCCACATTCTTCCCTGTCAGACGAGCACGAAACTCTATGCAAATGTAACTTATAAGGCTTTTTGGCTTTTTCATACCTTTTTACGTTATTTGCTGCGTCGGTGTTAGACTGACACGGGGAAGAGGGTGCTTTTAAATATATTTTTTTCAGCGATGCAACTCTTGTTTGTGGCAAAAATATTTTAAAACGTTTTCGTTTTCGCGTGTTTGTAAATATC
Organism: Cydia strobilella; assembly: GCF_947568885.1. Classification (NCBI taxonomy): domain Eukaryota; kingdom Metazoa; phylum Arthropoda; class Insecta; order Lepidoptera; family Tortricidae; genus Cydia; species Cydia strobilella. The sequence goes on from NC_086050.1 coordinate 15,039,061, forward strand.
TTGTATTTATCCTAAGAATTAAACTATTAACACCAAATGAATACATATTTTTATTTAAAATATTTTGTTTTATTTATTTGGTCTGTCTGTATATATTTTCCGCATCACCTTATTTAGTAATATTATTTATGATACTGTTTGAATGATTTGATGAAGTAATTTAATATAATCATAAACGCGAATCACTAAAGATAAACCGGAATTATCTGATAAAGTTATCGCGTTTCCATTGAAAATAATAATACCTATATGTAGTAATCTTGTGAAACTGTGACTCCTTGTTATTTTTTTTTTAATAAATCGGTATTTATTTGTAAAATGTAATATGAAAAGCTGTGCCATTCCTAATACACGATAATCATTTGATTAAATGTATACACCACCGGATATAATTGACGTTTTGTGGGCTTAGGATGGCTACATTGGCTACGCTTTCGCCGTCAACTAACAACTTACACTAACAAGCATGTGCCTAAGTGCAAGAGTGACCCATGACACGATAGTCTATAAAAACTTAACCATCCCAGCAAGCTTGTACAGGCTACATCCATTGTCAGTGTTTTCCCTTCATATTTTAGAATAAACTACCTATTCACGTTAACACTAGGAGTTAGTTACAACCGGTATGCACAGTCACACCTAATTGGCTCATTTGGGGGGGACAATCTTACATTGTTTATTTAATATTCAGGTTCAACGCCCTTCTAAATATTTGTGTCAGTATGTCCTACTTGTTTTAGCAAAGTGGTAGCTGGAATCACGTGAAATGCCGTCAGCTTAATGTAACGAACAGTCAAGTAAAAATAAAATGGCCGCGAATACCAATAGGTAGTTTAGGTATTATATTTTCCACAGAAAAAAGCGTCACTTTATTAATATCAAGGCAGCAGCATTTCGATTTGCAAGAATTATATGAATATGAAAGTATGTATTACACTTAAGAGGAAAGGGGACAGCCGTTTCTCCATATAAACGTAGTCCCCATTTTCCGCTCTAGATATTGACAGTATGGAAATAGTACATTTCGATGCTAGTGCGGAAAGTATGTCATTACTTCACGAGATATCGACTCGAGACGAGTGAAGAATGACATATCCGCACGTGTATCGAACGAAGTTTTTTAACACAGTTGCGAAAAAATAAGAAAAGCAACAAGTAAGGAATGGAATTCGAAACTTTTATATTATTAATTCTGTGACACTGACATCATTGACATTGACATTATGAAGAGGTGTTTTTCTAGCTTTTATTCGACTAGAATAGATTTTGTTATTATTATTGAACCCACTTCAATGAAAGTTTTTTTTTTCAAATGCATGCTTTATAAGATAGAAACAATTGTAAATATTAAAACATTGTACTATTATTACCTGAATATCGTTATTTACGATTATTTGTGTATCGTATATTTATAAAAACAATATCGAATGTTGCCTTTGTAAACTTAAAACATTCTTGCATTAAGAAAATACGACTCTTCTTTGACAGGCGTTCCGTTCCATTCAGACAACTTATTAAGAAAGGTTTTTCAACATTAAAAAATAAATTAAAAACCTAAACATTAAAAACCTACTGTTAATGTAAGAATACGAAAAATATGCATATTTCATATTTTATTACTTACCTCTTCATGATAATAAGTATTATAACACGTTTATTTTTTAATGTTGAAAAACCGTTCTTAATAAGTTGTCTGAACTGAATGGAACGGAACGCCTGTCAAAGAAGAGGCGTATTGTCTTACTGCAAGAATGTTTTAAGTTTCCAAAGGCAACATTCGATATTGTTTTTATAAATATACGATACACAAATAATCATAAATAACTATATTTAGGTAATAATAGTAAAATGTTTTAATATTTACAATTGTTTCTGTCTTATAGAACATGCATTTGAAAAAAAAACTTTCATTGAAGTGGGTTCAATAATAATAACAAAATCTATTCTAGTCGAAAAAAAGCTGGAAAAACACTTCTTCATAATGTCAATGTCAATGATGTCACAGAATTAATAATATAAAAGTTTCGAATTCCGTTCCGTAGTTGTTGCTTTTCTTATTTTTTCGGAACTGTATTAAAAAACGTCATTCGATACACGTGCGGAAATGTCATTATTCACTCGTCCCGAGTCTTGCCACTCGCCTACGGCTCGTGGCAAGATATCTCGGTACTCGTGAACTGATGACATACTTTCCGCACTAGCATCGAAATGTACTATTACATAATTTGATGTATATTAACCATAGATAAAAAACAAAAACCATATTAAAGTTACCCATTCCATTTAATTAAAACGACTAATAAATTATAGTCGTAAAAAAAATCGCCATCGACACATTGCTCGCGTGCTCGCGCCGTATAAAGTATCGCTTACTGCAAGCGCGCGTATTGTTTAATGCCGCCCGCCCAACAATCGGGGGGCAGTGCGTATGAATGCGATAAGTGTGCTCAGTTTGGCTTCCTATTAAACATAGAGGGGGGTATTTCTAATTTAACAATTTGACTTGACTTTGAACTGGTTTTAATACGATCTTGATGATAGTCTTGGTTATTGGCGTGCATCTCACGCACGACTTTTACTTTTACTTCATTTCACATGCAACAAACAACTTGCAAAGGAGAGTAAAGATAATAATTGTGCGCCTTTGTACTTGAATTTTTATTTCTTTGACTTGCTCGCAGACCACACAGCTGAAAGTATTTTGACTTGTAAGGTGTCGAGATTCATCTTGGCTAGCAAAATTACAAACAATTGATTGACATAACAATGCGCATTAAGTAGGTAGGTAGGTAACTAGCCATAGTTTGTCTCGGCCAAGAAAAAACTAAAACCATGGAAAAATACTTATAAATTAATTGCAATTTTTCCCTTTTTTAGCAGTTTACACATTTTTAATTTATATGCTAAGAAATGATCGTACACCTTTCAAGTTAAGTGGAACATGCTTGCCAGAATTTACGAGTGTGTCGTAAACGCAAATTTGATGACAACCCGAAAAAAGCCCTTTAACAGATTAAGGGTCGGTTGCACCAAACCATCTGTCAGCGTTTTACCGTTCGCTAAATTTTATTGTATGGAAAGTTTCATAGTTCTCTGCTGCTTGACGTTAATCAGTCTGTTAATTGTGGTTGGTGCAACTGGCCCTAAAGCTATTACATTTTTTTTTAAGACTTGTATGTAGCGGCTTGTCTTGGAAAATAACCAGGAGGCCAATTCGGGGGTCAACCTCCCTGAACCGGTCATCTCATAGCAGTACGTGAACGTGACGCCCACCCGTCGTGACCGCTACTCACTCAGGCGTTTAGTGCTTGAAAATGGAGACCTAAGCTCTCCGAAACATGTCGCGCGAGTGACTAAAAATACGTGAGTGAAACCGCTAAGTTAGTGAAGTTGGTATATATTATTTATAAGACGTGCCCTATTTTAAAACACTACTCCGTGCTTAGAAGATGGCATTTACAAAACGTTTAAATTATTAAATACGATCAGAAAATTGGGAGACTATGAGTTTGAGGCTGTGGGTAAATTGAAGCATCTGCATTTTCTATTGTATGAATGTTTAAATGCTACGAAGTTTATTTCATGTTTTTATTCGACAGATAAAAAGGGATTTTAATGGTTTTCGAGCGTATTGGTATACGTGGGCTTTTATCGTGTACAAGTTTTAGCCATAAGGATTGGCTGGAAAGTAAAATAAAACAAACCACCAATATTTAATTCTTTCGACTTTACTACATTGACAATATACATTAGGTATAAATAAATTATTTCTACTGTAGTAATAATTTGTAGACATCTGTCTATCTTACTAGGGAGCAAATCAAATTATTTTATAAAATATTTTTTGATTTGTTTTTTAAGTAGGCACACTGCTCATGCACACTGCTCGCCCTTACAGTTGGTCAAAGGCGCCTAACCTTTCAGTAAATCACACGATGAAATTGTAGATGAAAGCTATTGACTCCAAACTACTAAGAAAAATCTTTTAAAATCCTTTCAACGGTTTCATTAAATCAGAATTCGTAGAAGTATAAACGAGTGTCCAATCTCTTCAAAGAGACCATTTTCACTCAATCATGGCCGATTGAAAGCCTTGCTCTTTTGCTCTTTTCACTTCGTATTTCATTCCAGATGCGGGCGCTTGCAGCTGATTATATTTATTCTAAGCTTAATATAACGATTGAACATTGTGGCAATTGAATATTATGTAAGTATATGCTTATTTTAGATTGTAACCCTCTGTATCATGTGGCTTAACCTTTTACCAACCTACCTACGGGGTACTTTGAGCTGCGTAGCTCCTCAATAAGAGTATATTTTTGTTTAGGGCGCTGGAATGAATCTAGACACACGGCAGCGTGTCAAGCCAAGTTAAAATCAAAAGAAGAGAACTGGCGACGCAGCGGCCGTGTGTTACATTAAACGAACAATTTGGAGCCGCTTTTGACTGCGCTTATCCAGCTATATCTACATATATCATTATACCCTTCTAGATTGAAAAATATTATAGGCATTTTAATTCTACTGTAAGAGTAATAGAGATGTGAAATTTAAAATTAAAATAATATAAATATTCTTTTCAAATTAAATTTCAAAGGGCATGTAAGGGCAAAGTCGATATTCAGGTCGAACCATAATACTCACAATCGATATGTGATAACCCCGTAAGAGTGATAAGGATAGATATATGTAAAAACAATAATGTTAGAGTAGGATAGCGCTTTAGAGAATAAAGAACACTTCCAATATGTCGTTGTCCAATAAGTCCTTACACTACTAATAAAATTAAAAACGAGTTGTTAATACCACTAGATTCCTAATTAATACTCGTATTTCAAAAATATCAATTCGCCCTTTTACACAAATTTTCGAGTGACGAAATCGAACGCTCGAAATTCAAAAATCGTCCCCGGGATTTTATCGCATTTGAATGTGTATTATGGTCTCAGTTACTTACCCGTGTGTGTTTTGAGGGTGTTTTGTGGTGACCTAATTGTAGCAGGAAACTTGCCTCGTGGATGAACACTGACGTTTAAATATTCGATCATATACGAGTATATGATCAAATATTGAAACTTGCAGTCTGTAATATTCGCCCAAGCTCCCTTATAACATTAGACGGAAAACATGGAAAGTTTCATATGTACCCTGGCTTAATTAAGTTGATGTATTCAGTGCCCTAATTCAGCACTAGAAATGTAATCTCAATTTAAGATGAATATTTAAAAAACACGTTTTTTAAACGGACCAATTCGAGTTTTACTTACGGCGCATTTGGCCAACTCTAAGGTCATAAGAATATTATGGTACGTATACCTCTTATAATCAACTCAGGTGATTCCGAGATAGCGAGAGAGATGGCGCTGCCTACAAGGGTAAGTTAATTAAGTGTAAGAACGGGATGTACCTACAAACTAATAAAATTTCAATCTGATCCAATAATCAATCTCAGTATTCTGTTAAGGCCCCAGGTATGTGTTACGTTCTCTTAATTAATTAGGTTTGTTCTAGCTCCTTGTTGTATTTAGACCGCATTAATTAAATTTATTAACAGGTATTGTAATAAAGCTTTCAAATTAATATTAGACTTTGTAGCTCTAAGACCTGTCTGTTTTTGTGGTATGCTTTGGTGATACTTTATTTCTGTGTGTGTGTGTGTGTGTGTGACTAGAAATTGATATTATTATTATAGCTCGTTAAAAGTTGATTCACGAAAGCTGTCGCAGAGTTTAGTGAAAGTATGGGATTTTTGACAGATCAGTACAAATCTCGCACTTAAATCATAATAATTTTATTCATAAAACCACAAAACATGTAGCATTTTATTATGTAGCATTTTTTTATAGCTCCAAGGAATAGAAGCTACCTATTAGAATTTTATTGTATGGATATGGAACCCTCTTGGTTCTACAGAAAGAGGTAGGCTTTCTGTAGAATAAATTACAAAAATCGATATGATGAAAAACACAGCGCATAAGATAACATCATAATTTTGCACTTTATTAATGTAATAACTTCATAACATTTACCTACACCAGGAAAATGGGTCATGTTTTCAATAACTCGATAGTATTCCGATTGTATTGAATGTATCGTGTTCCATTTTATCTATTTGCTTCGGTCCGTCCGGTCAGCGGGAGAATTTCAATGAGAATATGCCTTTATACAACGTAGTGCTATTTCAATGTGGACTTGTTATTTGATTGGGTAAAAATGCTTGGAATATTGTGGCTGAAGGAAACAACTATTTTACTTATTTTATAGGGTAAACATATTCCAATTGTCATTAAAACAAAAACATATACCGGGTGTCTCTTGTAACACGAACAAGTAATAGGGTATTTGACTGTATTAAAAATGACTGTTTTACACCATGCATTAAATAAAGCACCAGAAGATTAATAGAGAAACGTAGACAGCAGTTATTTTTAGACACAATTTCTATTTTAAAACCCGTATAAAACTATAAAGAGTGGGTAATTTGATTGTGACGTCACATGCTAGTGTTTCATATAAATTCCATAGTAGCAAAATCGTTTTGACAGTTCGAATAAAGAAACTGATTTGACTAGTAGTCAAATACCCTATTAAAACATAGATTGTACACTTACATCTCAGACTAAGAATTAAATATTATTTTTAATATACTCTATACTTATATCATCAGTGTCATTGACGTTGCATGTCACGGTATAAACCTACCAAAATCCGCTGTACTATGCGTCTTATAATAAATTTTAAAGTGTACTTACTACTATGTTGAATTAAAATGCTCTATTCTATTCTATTCTATTCTATTCTATTCTATTCTACTAATAATTAAAACAAAAGCTTTTTTAAAGTCGCTGAACAAATAATGGTCAGTTTGAGAAGTACAGCCTACAGTTTAGTTTTTGCTCGTGTTACAGGCCACTCCCGGTATTTTGATTCCTTTAACTCTCCAAAATCTAGGGCGATCGTCCTCATAATTATCTGAACTCAAAAATTATATCTCGTGTAATAAATTTAAAATACTTTCCAACGTTTCGAACTCTTTAAAGCGTTCGGAGTCAACAGAGAACAATATATTCACCTCTGCCTATTCACCTCTGTCAAAAATGCCTCCGATAAAATAGTTTTGTTTTATAATTATCGCGTTGATAGACAATATTGTGAACCGTCTTGCTACCAAATATCATGAATTGGTTAATTAACCCTTTAAAGAACACAATCCGCTTGGTCGATAAGACACTCATATTCCGTGGGCTGTCAACCTTACATTATTGACCATTGCAACATTGCAAATAAATAGGTAATAAATATTCCTTAAAGGTGAAGTCATTCAAAAATATCTTATCGCGCCATCGGCATCGCATCTCATTTATGAACCCGGTAACAAGCTGCAATAACTCCTGGTTATCTCAAATTAGCTTTAAGTACACTGTTTAAATATTTTTGAGTCGAAACGAAATCGGATTCGCAGAAATTGTTGTGTTTATACAAAACGACAAATGGCATCAGTCTAACACCTTAGGTATATAAAAAACGGTCATTAAAAAGTCTTAAAATGGCCGCATTTTAATGTTAACAATTCTCTATCTACTATCTTCTAAATTAACTATCTCTGAAATGGGTAACTTCACTTTTACGCTATTCCGTTTAATCTCTCAAATTGCTCGCAATTATGCAGCTCAGGTATCACTTTAAAATTCCCACTATATTGCGTTAACGCACCCACCTAATTAATATGCGAGACCACAGGTCTCATCAGCGTAAATCTATTTTATCGATAATTTTAATAAGGGACGACGTCAATGGTACAGAGCGGTGGTCGTAAACGTTGATGCACGCCCTAATGGAAAGATAACGATATCTTGGGTTTTAAATACGAGATCAACCTGTTTATCGGTGTGGTGTGAATTGAAGTTGCTTTCTAGATTCGTTGATATTGGAAGCTGATTTGGCTTTCTCGCGGCAGAATAAATTAATAATAAAAAAAAATTATGTCCTTATTTTAGGACCTTAAAAGGCCTGTATGGACGTAGAAATAAGTTTTTGATAAAGCGAAAACCTGACGGCCTACCGCGAACTTAGGCGTAATTAGAGTGACAGAAAAAGACGCCCGAAATTTAACAACTTCGGTGCTCACTGTAGGCCCTCTAACCGTCCAACACAACGATAATCAAATTATGATTGTATACAAGATTTTTGTTCACTAAAAACTAGTCATATTTATTGTATACCTATTATAGGTAACGTATGAATCTTATGACAATGTATGATCGATACAAATAAAGAAAATTTATAGTACGAAACATAAGACGAAATTTTGCTCGAAGAAAATCATTTCGTTTCCTTTGTAAGTCGCACGAATAAATTGATCAGCAATGCTCGCAACAAACTTATATGCAAATTTCTTCCAAAAAGCCTCCTCATAAAGCACGTCTCGCCTCACATCTTAATTGGCGGGATGCTGTGTAAACATTCCGTACACTGATGGTTTAATTAAAAATCGACAAGCGGCGAATTCATATGCAGATGTCGATTTAACACCCGGCGCGGTCGGGCAAGGGTTTCGCATGTTTTTAACGAGTAACAGTGTTACATTTTGCTTACAAAAGACCCAGGACCTTGTTAATTTTGTTTAAAATATGTAAACTTTAACTATAGTAATGTTACCTTATTTATTTCCGGTGCCACTTGTCACACACTGCTCTTAGACATATAGGTTTTTCATCTCTCATTCAATGACGGATACTAAAGAATAAAGATATCTGTGTCGTATAAATGAGTCTATTAATAATTAATGACTCACTTTTTATACATTACTCCCACTATTATAAATCTTCATCCGATTATAGTTTTTTAAGGCATAACGACAGGTCATTCTTAGGGATAGTTAGAGCGTCATTCATGACTCCTAGGAGGCTCAAGAACTCTACTTTGGCAGTCAATGTTTGGCCACACCGTTGCAGGTTTGCACTTTTCCAAAAATAAGGGTATTAAAATTATAACACACACCTTTACACATGCATAGCATTTTTTTATTATTTATTAGAGTAAATTAAACAACCAGCTAGGTACTAAAAAGATTAAAAAACTACGATGACTTTCATGCAGGCATGAGATCTAGTTTATGATATAAATGAATATTTTATTTTATTGTTTATTGCAATTAGCGTGAACAACGGTTCTTAACAAACGTTCTAATTTACTGCTATAAAGTGAACTGCAATCATACGGCTTTAGCAATAAACACGGCGTAGCCTGAACGATTCCAACATAAATAAAATTAATTAAATTATAGCTTGGAAATGGTTGTAACTGCAACTGAAATAAAACGTGATAGATCGGTGTTTAATTAACTTCCCTATTTGCTTTTTTAACACTCAAAAAATTGAATTATGAAAGTTTGTAATTACTTTGTTTACGAATATCACGCATTTTGTTCAAATAAAAACGTATTTTGTCAAAATAAAATGCCCGTAAGCAAATTACGGGCATTTTTCTCTTTTACTCCAATTAAGGCGTAATTATAGTGACAGAGCGGAGCCCACAATTTGCGAACTTCGGTGTTCGCGGTAGACACTGAAACTTAACGGAGCTTGCTTTGAAGTTAGGTATATTTGTGAAACCTTATCCCCTATGAACCACTAGAGAGAAATGAAAATCATTCACTTTGTATAGCATGAAACATAATCATAAAGTTCTTTTTTTTCCTTTTCTCCTGAGCGTGTAATGTCTGAGTGATTCCTTAGTTTAGATTATGCAATTAAACTTACACGATGTTTGCTTCTTAAAAAACCGAAACGCTTAGAAGATTTTATATTTTTCGGTCAATTTTGCTAGGTACAGTTAATTTGTAATGAAGCTCGTTTACTGAGTGAGTACGAACTGTTGATGAATAACATCGCTGAGGTATCAATAATGTATGAAAAATAAAAAGACAGTCGCAAGGAGAAGCGCTTGCTATTTATATTATTCAAGATCAATTTCAACCTGACTCAATTCACCGATGCTGTAAATTTTTCACAGTCGCGCACAATTTCAGAAATACAGCACAATCTAAGAAAGTACTCCGATAGAACTCCCCGGCGACTGGCAATCGGTACGTCAAAGCGGCAATTGCAATCTCGGAGCAATTTTTCAATATCGTCAAATTGAGAAACAACGGCTTGGAAAGTGCAAGGCCCGTGGGAGTCTAATGCAAAGTCGCGAGACTAAATGCGTATAGATTGGTTACTTTACTGAACATTGATTGCTAAGGGTATTTGTTGTGGCGAGGCGGAGGCTTGTTTGATCGCGGAGGTTTGTCAATGTGTACGTATGCAATGTATTCCCAGGTGAAAATGGTCCAAGAGTTACAGACTAACTGAACGGTAACTACTGTTGTGTCGAATATGTGTTGATTACTTAGGTACTTAACGATGAGGTAGGTACAATAATGAATATGTAGGTAAGTAGCCTCAAAGACTTCGATGACCTTAAAATAAGTAGTTTTTGTCATATTTAAAATATTAGCAACCGTAGTTTCTACAATTTGAGAAAAATAAGAACCTGCACTTATTGACTTCGAACTTCTGATCACTGTACTTCTAATTTTAGATTATTTTTCTTTCTTTTAATATAAATCTTCCTTTCCTTTAATTCTATCAATATTTTACTCGAAGTCAATTGTTGTTACATCGTGAACTTTAAGGATAACTCACGCTAGACCGGGCCGGGGCCGGGCCGTAGCTTCCGGCGCTTCGTTTTCTAAGGAAAGCACCAATAGTGATCACCGATCAGCCGTCATAGAAAATGACGTGACAGGCGCCAGACGCACGGGCCGGTCTAGCGTGAGTCATCCTTTAGTTGTTAACAAATAAAAAATAAAAACAAAGTTGTTTATGTTTATTGCTAATGAGTATGAAGGTTTGTATCAGTATGGTATCCTTATGTTTTCAGTCTATGAATAGGATAGGTTCCTTTGATATTTAGAGGTTTTTGTTTCAATTACTGAGTTTTCCTAAAATTCATAGCCTAACTAAGCGATTGTAAATACGGGAATACAGGAAGATTGCGAAGCGGTGTGAAAACGAAGTATTGAATTAAGTGACAGGTATTTTGAACATTCGGTTTTTAAGTAATTATATTGGGGCAAGTTTAAGACTGATTTGTGTACATGTAATGCCAGTAGGTTTATGTTTTTGGTATAATATAGGCATTTAAACATGTTTGGTGAAAAAAACAACTTCCTGTAGAAGTTAAATAAATCTTAGAAACATAATGTGCCAATAAGACAACTGAGCTTAGTTTTCCAGTTGAAAATTACCTTCTTTTCTTGAGAAAATTACCAGGAACACATAACTAGCACGCAATATAAAGCCGTATTCCTCGAACTGCCAGTCTATTAGCACTAGCAATAACGCGTGCGCTCGTCTGGCAGCGTCTTCCACTTAATATTCTTGCATTGCATCTTCTGCGACAACTAGGGAGCGAAGAAAAATTTAATAATACTTGGCGTTTTTTACCAATAAAGCAATAATGCTTTCTCGTACTGATGGCATCTGTGATTTATTTAACGTAAGTCTTTTGATGTCTGTTGAGAAATCCCCGAAGTAATTTTCCTTGGTAGTAATCAGGTTATGAATAAGCAATACTAGATAGAAGGAGCACAAATTTGTATGTTTTTTCTTGAACTTGATTCCTCAGGGAAGTAAAAAGGAGGTTATTTATAGTAAGATTTGATGTTATTTACATTTTTTAATCTTAATTATAATTAAGAGGGCACTGTCGATAAAAAAAACAATATAATGCGATTGCATTGCACGTTGTGAGTTCTAGATAATCTTTTTCGCGACATGATTTATAGCCATGTTTTGTTTAACAGGAAAAGTAGGTATAATTATACTAACCTGTTCTATTACCACATACTAGCAGTTTCCTGCATACATGCGATTCGTGTATATATCCTAGATAACGGACGTTATTTCACCTGCAATAATATATTACACGACTAACAGCTCAAAAGTATATGACAAGTTCTTAAAGGTACCGCTCGAATTCAGAATGCACCAGCATTGCTACTGAAGTAATGCGGCGCGACATTGCTGCCAACTTCGTTGTTGCCGCATATGTCAAAACTCCAGGAGAGAATATCGATTTTGACATTAGCGGCAGTAATATTGCGCTTCAATACTGGTGGCAGTAATGCTGGTGTGGTCTGAATTTGAACGATACCTTTGTATTCTGTAACTAAGGTACCTAGATTCCGATATTTTTGAGCCCTTCGTCTTGTTTTATATTTTGCAAGTGTGTACAAAGAAAACTTTTTATAATAACAAAAGTCCCAGCCTACCGAAGTATATAAAGTTCTGCCTGCAGTAAATAACCTCGTATCTACATTATGTATATCCCGAGCCGTCAGATGTGACTGGTTATGAAAAGTTTAATTAAACGCCTGCTGCCGGCGTCCGCCTTATAAATAATACTAGTTTGTTTGAGCCGCTGATCACTTACGCAATAGATGAATCGTAAAAAAACTCGCGTCGCGTCGCTTGCGTTTTTAGTAAATAGGTACAAACCCTCCCACATCACTTGCGTTCACTTTTACAACCTTACGTATGTACTGATCTAATTTACATAATATTTGTATGTAAGTATGAAAGTTAGTTTTTGCCCGCGTCAATGATGCAGCAGCAGGCGTACCGCTGCAATATGTAACGTTGCTGAGGTGGAATTCCGAATATCACCATAAAACGATTTGCCTTTACATGTTGGCGCTCCCACACTCATTTGGTGCATAAGTAGCATTGAAATTTTGTAATCTCAACTTAATGTTATTGATATAACTTGACACGAATAATAGATAGGTACAATAGGTACTATCGCTCGTGCTTATTTGAGCGCGCGTTATGTACTGCGAGTCGTGCGAAGTTCGTACCATATCAATAAGTAGAGTAATTGATCAGGAGGAGATCAACTTCCAAAGGTATCTCAATTCAAATATCTCGGAACGATGCTGACGGCCGATGGTGCCATTGAATCCGACGTCACTCACAGAGTCAACGCTGGCTGGCAAAGATGGAGAGCCCTCTCTGGTGTTCTTTGCGATACAAGAATGCCAATCAAAGTCAAGGGCAAAGTTTACAAAACAGCCGTGAGACCGGCAATGATGTACGGTGCTGAATGCTGGGCAATCAAAAAGGCGCACGAACAAAAATTACATGTGGCAGAGATGAAGATGCTGAGGTGGGCGGCTGGAGTAACAAGACTCGATAAAGTGAAAAATGAATACATCAGAGGTAGTTACAAAGTTGCGCCCATCACAGATAAAGTCACGGAAAGTAGGCTTCGCTGGTATGGCCACGTGATGAGACGCCCCGAAGACCACGTAGTTCGGCAAGCCTTGGCATTGCCGAACAGGGAAGCAAACAGAAAAGGAAGACCTAAAGCCACGTGGTGGTCTACTGTGACCCGCGACTTGGAACGAGCCCAACTTACCCCAAGGACAACTCAGGACAGACGGTCCTGGCGCATGAGAACGAGGAGAGCCGACCCCAAATAATGGGAACAGGGCAAAGAGAAAGAAGAAGAAGTAGAGTAATTGATATTTGTCAAGTACGAATAGGCCGCCCGCGCTTTTATAGGCCGTTGTCGAACTTGCAGCAGCTATTAGAGCGATTTTTGGCGTTCCATTTTAGTCCAAGTGAAAGAGCGCCTTTGTGTTGTGACAACAACTCTCGTAATAAACGCTTCATGATGCGGATTTTATGAGAAGTGGTCTATGGTTTGAGCACAGTAGTTAAGATTGCGAAGTTAAGGAAGAATGAAAAAGTTACATGTACCTACATTGATATGTCCTAGCCTCGTCTACAATGTTCTGTGTCCCAGTAGGCCTTCCTATACAAACACACCAAAAATACGTAATTAATAGTTTCCAGTGTGTTCTGAATTTAACGTTATGACATTACGATTAAATAGGTAATGATTGATGTTACTGGGTGTATAATATTGTGTTTGTGCAAGCGAATAAGCATATATAAGTATATTTTAGGGGTCTTTTGTGAAGAGATATAAATTATTATTTAATTTCCCGCGTTAGCAAGAACTTACTCATAATTAGCATACTGTTTCTTCCGAAGGGATTTTCAAAAAGTTTTATGACTTAAATCAATTTCATTAATAATACCTACCGGCAAAATCCCGATCTCACGCTACCTCAATTTTAAAAAAGATCAAAGGATCAAAATCTTCCCAAAGAGGAAATTAATGTGTTGCCGAAATATGCTTATGGAAATTATGTTTTTCAAACTCAAAGAAAATTTAAAAGCAATTAAGTTATAGATTGTGTAGTGCCGCTTTAAGGAAACTTCGGTAATTTTGTTATCGGTAATTTAATTTAATATTAAGCCGGTTTGAGTCTGTCGATAATAAAGACACATTGAATAAAATTAATTAAGGGCAAACTGGCTCAAAGACTAACCGTAACTTAACGAACTAAATTAAATCTGTTTGATGTTGCTTGCGAAGTTTATAAGTTGTTAATATTGTGGTTTGTTAGATCTTACATGGAATATTTAACTTAATGATAATTAAATTGATCATAAGTAACCTTGTTTGTAACAGAACGACATTGGACTAAATATTTAATTATGTTATTTGAGGCCTCTTTAGGGAATTAACTCGTAATTGATATAATTATTTTTATAGTATCCTTACAAAATTGTATCTGTAATTCTTATAGTAAGGTCGAATATTTCGTTTAAAATTTTAAATTAGGTAGGTAATCATTGTTTTTCACTCGTTGTAATTATTGATTGATTGATTGTAGATTAATTACTTTTTGTTGAAATTGTGATTTGAATTGTCGAAGTAACGCAGCCAATGTTGAATTTGGACGATTTGTGCAATATTACAATTTTCATGTTAAAATTAGTCAATGTTTTTATTAATATTATTACACTTTTGCTACTCAATCATTTTCTGTAACTTCTAATTTAAAGTCACAACTCATTGGCACTGTTCCTTTCAAATAAAGGTTCGAAGCATTTCTACCCTTTTTATGTTACGCGAGGAACAAAACGTTTACGTTATTAAATTTTCAATAGCAATTGTTTCACCCCAAAACTTTACTGAAACTCACATTTTTTATACGGTTTATGGTAGGCAGTGTTTGTTTCAGTATTCCTATGAATGCTAGCGTGTTTTATACACGCGAAATATGTACATATGTTTTTTTTTGTTTGACTTTTAAACATAAACAGAAACAATTAAGATTTATTTTTAAAACCGTCGTAATAGTTGGAAAATGCGTTTAACGGTATCGGTATTTCAAATATTATGAAGGTATAAAATAATCACGCTTAAACTTTACTTAAAGTTTTAAATAGGGCCACACAAACAAACCTGAAATCACGCAATGCAAACGGGCACCTAAATAATTAATCCAAATAAGTAATGTTATTACCCATGTATGTAGTTCATAAATTCAAACATAATAACAGTATACGACAAAATGTTCCGCAATTGTTTGTTTAATTCCCATTGTTTCCGAGCTATAAAGTACTGTAACAGCCCGTAGCGAGTTTAGCTCGTAAAGTGTCGAATGCGCACACATTTACCAAGTGTCCGACAATTCCAGCCGACACGAGGGAGCGTCAGGCAAGTGACATGTATGGCGCTGATTGGTTATTGTGAAATAATGGACGCGCTATAAAACCCCACCGCCGTAGGGTCCATTTTGCCCCGTCCTCCCCCGACAATATCGGGCAATTACTCGGCTATTTTTATTTTTTTCCGATAAATTGGGCAGATTTTTTGACAAGCAAAAATATGGTCAGACGCTCGTTAAAAATAATGAGATTGTTATGTTGACAAATAATGGGGTTGTGATATACAAGGCGACTAGGATAGTTTACGGACACTGGACTAAAACATTTGGTCGTTAACGGGCCTAATGGGTCAATTATTTGGAGCCTTGAGTACAAAGTTTAAAGTTAACATGACTGTAAGGTTTAAAGACTTAAGATAATATCCGCTTAGGTTCCCCTTTTGAAGTATTTTCGAGCAATATTCTAAGGCTCGTATGACTATAAAGACAACATAACAGGGGCGCTACCACAATTACCTACATTAGAAGATCGCCTAGGTGTAGTTAAATTCATAAGAGCTGATGCGAGATTTGTAATACTGTCAAAATTATTATATAAAATCCACGTCAAATTAGATAACGCAGAACAATTCAGATCTTTAAAATCAAGTGAATAAGCTGATGAAAGGTAGCCAACCCTCTATTATACCTATTCACAGCAGAGAAGAAGATACTGCTCTGTTTTATTTATTATACTTATCTACCTTCACATACTCTTTAAAAACTGCACACTTTTCGAAGCTTTTTTTCTTCTTTTATTTTATCTGTTCTACATGGTTGCAATAGCCGCTTATATATATCTTTAAGTAAATCGTATGATTTCCCTCACGGGACAGGCTTTGCCTAGTGCCCCCCAGGGTCAGTATAAATTGTAACTAAATGCTCTAATATTTTTCTGGAAATAAACTATTTGTATTTGTAAGTATTGTAATGTCAAGCGGATATGAAAATAAACACAAATAGAAGAACTTCCGTGAGACACAGACATATTGAATACTTTAAAACGGCACGTGTTTTAAGTCGAAGATTACTCGACATGTTTTGCTTCATAACGAGCATAAAATACAAATCAGTGACACGTTTTGAAGACATTGTATCAAACCATCCGATGAAATCGGAATAAGTGCTAGTCCAACCGAAGTATTGGTTTCTGTTTCAGTAGATTTCCAGATAAAAATCCTCGTTCGAACCTTCGTTCAGTTTCGGCCAAAAAAACTGCCGAAACTTTTGGCCGCGCTGAAAGAAGAATCCGACCGAAGTTTCGGTTTCAGCAAAAATATTCGGTTGGACACTACTAAATACCTATAATTGGGAGATTACATACGTAGATGATATTTTGAAAACTAAGAATATTTATTTTTTGGCATTATAAATAATAGACACAACATCAACAAAACCGCTAAGATGTTAACATTGTAACCTGTCAATTCAATACATTTTGTGTCACAAATGTCAGGTCTCAAAAACTTGCAAGAGGCCGGCAAACAATACAAAACTAAACAACCCTATACAAATACTACCTACAAAAGCGCAACAAAATAACGTGCTAGAACCGATTTACGAACGTAATATCGCTGGTAAGCCGGAGGGTCCCGTGACATTTGAGACTGACATCGCTTATTGATTAGAACTGGCAGCTTGGACGTGGCGCTACCCGAATTAAAAGTATAAAAAACGAATGCATTGGAACTTGAGTTCTAATGTCTTGTTATTAAGTTTATAATAAAATGTTAGTTTGCTTTACTTCGATTTACGTTCATGAAATTATAATATTTATTGGTTAATTTTTAGCTGGCCCACGATTAAAAATTTGTATCGTGCTAAGTAGTCGCGTTAGCATGTTTTATAAAAAGAAAATCTGCGCATAGTTATGTCTGAAATCTTTCCTTATTGCCTATCGTCGAATTTTATAATATAATGGAAATAGAGGAATTAAGTTTTTAACATCACTCGTTGCCATGTTTAATTGTCCAGGGGAACGTTTTTTTTTAATCCTGATTTTATATTGCATGCATTTTTGAGGTAGTTATAACTGTCAGAGGCCATTTCTATTCTTCTTGGCTTGGAAAACGGAGGAGAATAAAAAAAAAGCTGATCCATATCAATCAATTCTAATTTTTTTCAGAGACAATCAGCTTACTCACATAAAAAAAAACGAATTAGCATTTTTCAAAATTGTGTTTTATTTTTATTTATTTCAACTTCACTAACTCCAACCCCTTGATGCTCACACTTTATCAACTTGTATTACTAAGCTGTTTACTTCAAGTAACTTGATAGTAATTCGTCATACCTTCGCACAAGGGGAGTGAGTTTAATAATGGTCGACATAGAGCGGGGGACAACATAACACAATAGTGGAGACCGTTTCGACTGTGAGGACATACGAGTGGTAATAACTCCCAAAACTTTTATTTGTTGACATAAGTACTTAAGAGTCAAACAAAAACCGGCCAAGTGCGAGTCGGACTCGCGCACAAAGGGTTCCGTACCATTACGCAAAAAACAGCAAAAAAATCACGTTTGTTGCATGGGAGCTCCACTTAAATATTTATTTTATTCTGTATTTAGTATTTGTTGCTATAGCGGCAACAGAAATACATCATCTGTGAAAATTTCAACTAGACAGTTACGGTACGCTACGCAGCTATCACGGTTAATGAGATACAGCCTGGTGACAGACTGACGGACAACCAGACAGACAGCGGAATCTTAGTAAATAGGGTCCTGTTTTTACCCTTTGGGTACATGGAACCCCAAAAACGTAGCAATGAAAACTAGTACCAGACATAGAAGATACAATATAATTATGTTACTTAAACGATTATATCAAACATATTCAGAAAGTCGTTTCAAAATTTCTCACCATACCAATGTGAGGAAAACACTAACTGGAAAACATTACATATTAAATACATTGAAAACTCTTAAATATTTATGATTCAAAATCATCACATAAAATCAATATTTCGTCAGCCACCACTAGGAAACAACTCAAAATTTGCATCAAATTACTTTGCCACTCTTGTGGATAAAATGCAACTTACTTATCAGTTTTTGAAGAATAGAGAGAGCCTTTTACGAGCTGGTAAGGTGAAAATGAATATATATGGTAATTATAGTTTTTTTTGTAATTTTTTTTACTTCTTGTTAAGAAACCCAATTAAATATGGTAAAAGTAGCTCACCCAGCGAGAATACGTTCACTACGTTCTTTATTTCTTTATTGCACCATGGTAATTACAAGATGTTAAAAACATGTAAAAAGTATCTCATAGACCCGGAACGAGTATGGCAGTTAAAACTTAAAACTAGGACTAGTGCTAATATAAATATTAAATTAATAAAAAATATAATTATTTACATAGTAACATTAGTTGGTACAAATATCGGAATCATTAAAAAAATCGTCAACTGCATAATAGTTTTTATTAATAAGAAATGCCTTCAACTTTTTGCAAACGTTTCGTCCCTCTCCTCTGACCTAATGTAGTTTGGAAAATTGTTATAATATTTTGCAGCGGCGTATAGGGGGCTGTTTCGGAATAGTTCTAGTTTTGGTGCAGGTAATTGAAGTTTGTTTTTTAACCTTTCATTTTGCTGTTTTTGGAACAAGTGCATATTTTTTCTAACATCAACACGAGCAGCAAACCGTATGTTTCCACCCTTCGCATTCAGTTTTCAATATCTTTGTTTAAACTCGAGACAGTTTTGGATTAGGTTAGATTAATTTTGATGGACCGGGCGGAATTGTTCAGTTGACAGCCGGCTTAGGGCAAAATTATTTTATAAGTTCCCTCTTATAATTTAAACTTGTTTTAATTAAACTGAATTATGAATGGAAATGAATTAACGCGTGCTGATGGCAGGGATTTAGATGGATGAATTGTTTGTACAGACAATATCTAATTAGCAAATCTTTGGAAAAGAAGAATGCCGAACATATTTTTTTTAAATATAAAATCGTTATCCAAATTCGCATGGCGGACCTACGCATGATTTTATACGCCGACGAAAACCGTGCGTCCGTCATACGAATTTTGATAACGATTTTATGTTCATCATGAAAGATATCGACTTCGCGGGTTTGAATCTAGTATGGTTGTATGCAGTGAAAATTTGTGTTATCATCGGCGACTGCTCTGCTGTCATAAAACTCATAAAATATACGGTAAAATTTCCAAGCCTTGAAAAGACTCCATCGCCCTCCGCCCTCCGCTAAATCTAGTTCGCCTTAAAATATCTTAATACTCGTACATATAGGTACAGCCTTAAATTCATAAGTATAGTATTTTCTATTAAAAATAGTGAAATTAACGGTGAATATAAAGGTGTTTCTATTCAAAAGGCATTTAAGTAAAAAATCAACAGACCATCCTGTAAACATAGTGACAACATTTTTTTTTGTAGGTATTTTCTATAGAATACAACACAAAAAAAAAAAAAACTTATATTTGACCTAATTCCTAAGAAATTTTTGATTCACCCTCGTGTGCGCCTAATAAACTTAAGTATTATGCTATCGGTATAAATTTATTTAAGCTCGGTTCACTGCCATCAAGCGGCGAATAGCAGAACTTCCGTTAATATCTGGTCTTAAAGCTAGATGGCGCCACTAATACCAGATGCGCAGGAGTTTGAAAGTTCAAAATTTCTTGTAAATACTTAATACGTAGCATAACATAAATTATGTAATTTTTAACTTGTTTTGTCCTTATTAAATTTATTGAATTATAAATACAAATAAGAATCTTCTGAAAAGGAGTTTGGGTCCTGAATTGAAGAACATCCTTAAAACCATTAGACAAGGTATACGGTTCCTATAATTATAGTTCAAAATTTTAGAACAGTCCTATGCACATCCTGAGGAAGGAATGATCACAAAGGAGGCGTACATACCTTTCTGAAATAAAATAAATACATAATTATATTATTGATACATACATATTTATTTTTCTTTATATTTGAGAGTGAAGATAAATTTGCACCATTATGTGACCCACAATGACAATAAATTAACCATTAGATTACCAAAAAAACGTTTGTTCATATTATGAATATTTAAAATGTAGGTATTTCGAATTAATTATTCGAGCAAAGAGGCGGACCATATAATTCATACATGTTAATGTCAGTAAACGATCGTAAATATACAGGGCTAATTGAAAACTGCCTTCTAAAGCTTTTTTACATCCGCAACATAAACCAACCAAACTCTATCGAATAACGTAGTAACTCAACAGGAACTCCCATACATACATAGGACATACTGCTTTATGATAGGATAAGTAATACACGTTTTGAATTCCGTTCCATTTCCTCGCGTTCGTTTGTTTTTTTCCGTTAATTCTCAGTTCCGGCGTATGTAATTGGACCCAACTTGAGCTCCGTGAAATCACTAATCCGACTAATTCTGACAGCCATATGTCATGGCGTAACGACCCGCGTACATCGAGAAAAACATGCGTTTTCGTATCTCATAAATTTATTGTAAAACCGACCTTATTAATTGAAGCTAAAGTTGAAACTCCAAGCGCCGCGAGATGAGCTTGCTAAAGTTCTCCGCTTATATCTTAAATAATTATGACTTATATGAATGAATGCATATTTCAGTGTTAGCAGCGCGTAAACATTTTCGCGAAACAAAAGCAGATCGGTATCGGCAATCCGCAAGAGCCCAAGATATAAAATATGGTTTCACATTTGCGTGCCTTTTTATTGGAAAATAAATGTTTGAGTGCTGTCTCAGAGATTTGGAATGAGCACTCGATTTGCATTTTTAGGGTTCTGTGGCCAAGTGGGTAGCGAGAATGTTCACAGAATTCATTACCCTATTGACAAGTCTTAAAGAAAGGGCCATATCAGTTTGCCAAAACTTTAAAATTTCATAATATTGTCTTCGGTTACCGCGATAGTAATTTGTACTTGTTCTTGTGCAATAAAGTTTAAAATAAATAAGTAAATAAATAGTTACTCATGAAATAAAACTATGAAAACGGATTATATCGCGTTTTTTCTCTACCACCAGCTTGGGATCCTGTAGTCCATCTGATGAAGGAGCAAGCGAGACATAGACTGTGAGACCTTAGTGTTGAATGATGTTGGACATTCTAAGTATAATATGTTTTGAAAAGATGTGTCCCGCCGAGTTTGTTGCCGGTCCCATATTGGGATACCCTCCTACAATTTAGGAGGGAATTAAATCTTCTCGGGTCCGTGGTGTAGGGTTGGAGCCGGCGTAGTTTTTATCGCGTATATATATATATCTTTACTTGAAAATAATTGTAGTGTATAACTTGCCTTATGAACCGATTTTGCATGTACAACTATCCTTAAAGTTTATAGTCTATGAATGTTCATTATTTTAGTATGTGGGTATTTTTGCACTTTGTAATTTTTCCTCAGTCACCCGTTGACCACGAACGCTGTAAAGGGTTCGAAACGTCGGGATGTATTATAAATTCAATATACGCGATATAATCCGTTTTTATAGTTTTATTTTAAAATTTCACTTGACTTTTTTTATTATAAAGAGACACCTTGTAATTAGTGTCTCAGTGGACTCAACTCGTGCTTGGTCGTTTTGTGATAAGTGAAGGACACACAGAGTCGCTCATTGCCTTAATCAATCAGTTTGTAACCCTTGTCTCCCAAATGAGACGCGGCCCTGTCATATCATACATGCGCATGTTATTGCCGTGAAACTTAGTCAATTTGTGTAAGAATGTCCTATAATATTATTTATTTTTCAGTATCCACCGATTAAAATTTTCCTCTAACTATTATTAGTGAATAAATCAAATAAATACCTACAAATTTATAAAATATTTTGATTTGTTTTATTTTAAGGAGAAACACCACTATGTAAATTATAAACCGGAATAGATATCTTGGCAACTTTTTATTTCGTACATGACATTAAGTTTTAAACACCCGCTCCCCTATGCGCATTATTTAATACTGTAAGATGTTTAACGTCGACCACACATTTACAAACAGTTCAGTAACAGCCGATGACATATTCCAGGTCCGCAAAAAATCCGTGCAAGCATCACCCGCTCCACCACCAACACAACGGAAACAAAAAAAAAAATACGTCTCGGGTCGTCGCCTCGCATATTTCGTGGTTATTTTCGTACGTGTCAGAATTGGAATCATAATCTTAAGGCGAACATTTTAAAAGCCATACGTCAGTCTCACCTTTAAAAGCAAAAAGGACGTATATACAAACAAATGTAGGCTCAGATATGATCTTTTGGTAGTCAAGGGGTAGAGTTAGGCAGATGATGTGGGATTAACTTAAATACCAGCACCTGTTTGGGTGTCTTTAATTCGAAACGAACGTTTTAAAAGTGGAAACGATAATTTTTAATTTAAGCCGCAAACTGGCTGAAATAAGAGTAGGATTGATTCTTAACAGACACTATTTTTTATATGTACCAATAGTACCTATACCTACTCATACATGGAAAGTCATGAGTTACTTTTATTAACTTCTTCTTCAGGTAATTATCTATGTTTATACATAAATACTGTACATTAGTATCACTTATTTAATGTTAAATACTTAAACCATTAATATTTACAATCAGTAGGTACTAGGTACACACACACAATACATACATACATAAATGTTTAAACTATAAACAGATAAAGGGCAACTGTAAAGGTAAATCAATCTGCTAAATATAGAAAAGGACTGCCAATTTATTTTTACCTTGATAGATATATTAACAAGAATAAGGAAAAAAACCGGTCAAGTGCGAGTTCGTTTAACTCGCCTACCGAGGGTTCCGTACAAACTTTCAATTATCTCATGTAATCAATTATCTATAAGCAGAAAAAACTTGACCAGAAGTATACTAAGCATAATTGTGTACAGCGCCATCTATCGGCAAATTGCCTAACTCTTTATCATGTGACCTGATTGAAAAAGTAATGTTTTATTAAAAAGAAGATGTTTTTAGTGTAATCTCATAGAAACTTCAAGTATAACCACCCTTGTGGGTGGTTATTATACCTACTAGGTTAAATTGCAAATATTATTGGGCGGTAAATTGCAAATTAAATTGGAAAAAGTTTTATGATAATTAAAAAGAACATGTCAAGATATAGGTGTGACTATATTTTCCCTGTAATATTTATAATAACATACATACATAAATACATATAATCACGCCTATTTTCAGGAGGGGTAGGCAGAGACCACGGATTTCCACTTGCTACGATCCTGACATACCTCTTTCGCTTCCTTCACTTTCATAACATTCCTCATACACGCTCGCCGGTTTAGGGTGCTCTTGACCTGGCCTTTCTTCAGGATTTCCCCGATCTAATCAGAGAAAGTCCGCCGAGCTCTGCCCCTTCCAACTCCCGTTTCTACCTTTCCCTTATACACTCTCTTTGTTAGCCTTCTTTCACTCATTCTTTCCACGTGTCCAAACCATCTCAACATACCTTTCTCAATCTTCGTCACTACATCTTCGCACAGTCCACACTTTTCCCTTATCACACTGTTCCTAATTCTATCTTGTAATCTCACACCTCACACACTTCTCAACGCTCTCATTTCCACTGCATTCACTTGGCTCTGATGCCTCTTCTGCCATACCCAACTTTCGCTACCATACATAAATGTAGGCACCAGCACCCCTCTATGCACAGCCAACCGTGCCTTTTGCGACACCTTCTGGCTGCTCATAAAAGCGTTAAGTGCCCCATTCACGCGATTTCCAGCATCCACTCTCCTTTCAATATCTTTATCATGCTTACCGTCCCTAGTGAATAATGTTCCCAGATACACAAACTCTTTCACTTGTTCTACTCTTTCTTGACCAATCAAAATTTCACAGTTTGTCATATATTCCTCCTTTTCAAATACCATAACTTTCGTCTTACTTACATTTATTTTCATTCCTTTCCTTTCAAAAGATCCATGCATTCTAGTTACCATCTCATCAATACCAGGTCATCAGCGTAAAGAAGACATTTGACGGATAACCCACTCATTCTCAGCCCTCATTCATCATTTCTCAAATCATGCAAACTACTGTCCATGAACAGATTAAACAGCCACGGTGACGCTACACATCCCTGCCTAACACCCTTTTCGATGCTAAACCACTCAGTGTACGACCCGTTTACTCTCACACAAGCACTGGAATCCTCATAGAGCGATTTCAGTGCCTGAATGAGACGGCCGCTCAATCCATACACCGACAGTACCGACCAAAGTTCATTCCTTACCACTCTGTCATAAGCCTTTTCCAAATCCACGAAAGCGCAATAGACCTTCTGACCTTTGGCCAAATACTTTTCTTTTATTTATAATAAGTAATAAGTTATTGGTACCCTTGTACCTTTTTGGTACGAAATCCTAAAAACCAGGCTGTTTTGTTTGAATGAGAACTGCACCTGTGGAATCAATTTCTATTTACCAACTGAGCAAGAAAAATGGTATAAACAAATAGTTAGTTGCCACAGATCATTAAAAACATTCACTGCTCAAGTGGTCAGCGAAGTGATTAAAATAAGATAAGAGACTTCTTCAAACGTTACGAATTATGATAACCATATCGCTTTATTATAATCCTTGCCTTAATTCTTAATTAATAAACACTGAAACTTCCCGGTAACCCAGGGAACCGCGAAACGTTAATTAAGACGATTATTTTAGGTACGTTGCACTCTTTATCTTATCTCCCCTAGTTCAGGAGCTCTGACGGAGGAAACTGGTAAAAAACGACTCAACTATGATAGATGATGGCTGTCGTGAAGTGCACAGGGGTTTTGCGAGGGTTGCAGTCACTTTTGTTTGAAACTGAAATGATTTTCCAAATTCGTAGTTTGCTTTTCGTTGTAGTATACATTTTTTTCATAATTATGTGATTCCATCGAGGTAACTTTATTATGCAGGTCATCTTACATAAGTAATGTCTTAATTCTCATGCAGATTATGTACAATATCTGTATGTATACTGTATGCGTTAATACGGATACTTACTTACTGCTGTGGCGCAACGACCCGAAGTGGATCTTGGCCTCCAACACCAAAGACCACCATGCCACTCTGTCCAAAGCCATTTCTGTCCAAGGTATGTGGCAGTATGTAATAAATTAGCGACTAAAGTATGCCTTTTAAAAAGGTTTGTAAGCGAAAGCGTTTAGTTCAAGGCCCTTAACAACAAAGAAAAATTATAGGGATTTGAAAAGAAAGCCGATAGTTACGAGTAATACTGTTTCATGCCGGACCCAGCCCCCAAACCCGTTTACAAGCCCAAAATCAATAAAATTGGCTCAATTTGCGAACGAACCAAGTGTTAACAAGCATTGGGATAAACACGCACAGTTTTTTATTCTCTCCGGACGAGTAGTGTTAATTTTCACACGGGTATTTTTTATCTGTCCCCGGAGGCGTTTTTCAATGATTGAACACAATCTGTGCATCACAGATAGCGGCACTTACTTAGCGGCAGTGTTTTAGTGAAAAAACGACTATGTTTTAGCAACATGGAAGCGAAAAAACGTGAAATACATTAGTGGGACACGAAAAAAGCTTTGAACATGTTCCGTGTTCCATTTAAATGATAAATGTATAGATTATTCTTACTGATGACCTAATTTTTTTAGTTTAGTGTAGTTCATACGTAACGGGGATTTTGTTTCTGAATTAATCCTAAAAGGAATAGTTGGTACTGTTGGTAGCATCGTTAAAATTATCAATTATATACTGAGGTATAGGGACTATCTGATTGTTTATTTGTAACTGTTGAGCTTCAACGGACGTTCCTTTTTTCAAAACACACATCCTTTGTCAGAGACAACATAATAAAGATGGTTCATCTCATACTCAAGCGCACTTGAAACCAATTATATTTTCGACCCTTGGCCTAAGGAATACGAGGGCCCGGTTCATACGGGATGTTTTTTTATTATGTAGGTTACACATTTTCTACGAAATGGCAGCGATGCAAAAACCATAAAATAGTATTTTATGCAACAGTCACGTAATAATCGAAGAACTAGTTATGTGACGTTGTATACTTATAAATTGAAGTACTTTACATACGTCAGCAGAATAAACAAAACAGTGTCAGAAAAAAAATACCCGTATTATAATTTTGGTACATAAGATTATTATTGTAATAATTATTCTCATTAGAAAACTGGCTAACCATGGTTGTTACATTTTGGCTGCGATGAACGTAATATCTTCTATCGAACAGACAGCTTTTAATTTCACAAAATTCGCGAGCCTCATTACCGCGTGAAACCTTTTTTAGGTTGTATTTCCAACGGCTATAAAAACCTAGGTATAATTATAGCCGTTGAAAATACAACCTGAATAAAACGATAATTTTGCCTTTCCTTGTTGCTTTTGTTGAAATAATTAAATGTAAACAAGTTATTGAGCCGATTTGTTTACGTTTCCGTAAAAGCGACCACTTGTAAAATTTTCGGAACTTAATTATATTTACTTTATTGATATGCTTTTGAAAAGGTAATTGACATTGACTTTGTACAAAATAATCATTATTTACTCTGGTATTTGCCAGTCTGACTACTCAGTCAGACTCCACCTGACCTCCACTCAGGTCATTCTTCAATGGAAATCTGACTGAGGGCGTTTTAAAAGTTATGTGTGCTAAGATAAGAGAGTCATTCTACAAAAATCGCATTCCCTGGAAATAACCATTCGCAAATTCCTAGGAAATTTCGCTTTATTAGTATCTCATTTTTGGTGACTGCGTAACTCGTGCCAAGTTTCATCTACAACCAAAAAAGCTAAGCGGAATCTCTTGGGGATTTGCGAATAGGTAGGTATAGCCAGGGGAATGAGAATAGAATGACCCAAGATTGTAATTCGATTTTTACTCAGTAAATAGATTATAAATAATCAGAATATATGCCAGTCTTTTTAATTTGGGCGTTCGGTCGAAATGCATTTCAGATAAATAAATAAAAAACGTTTATTCAAAGATCTTACTTACAACTAACTACATATTTTCTTCTGCCAAACCACACAACAAAACAAACAAAACAAAAACAAAAACAAAACACAACAAACAAAACAACAAACAACAAAACAAAACAACAAAAATGCAAACTAAAATATGTTTACCTACTCTTTTCACATTTTTAAAGTTTATCCAGCTCAGTATTTAGTTCGATTTCCGTGTGTTATTAATAAATTCCATTTCCACTGGAAATGCATTTTCATTTGCGTCTACCTATTTTTGTTTGTTTGTTTAAAGTACGGCGTATATCGACGCTGGGCAGAACGCATAACTCAATCAACATCAGACTGTGACGTGGATTTAACAGCCTAGGTGACTATTTACAAAACATATTGTAATCGAATGTAAGGCCATCCAGTTAAAATTGACTGGGTATGAATAGCTTTATTTTTCGCTATATTTTGTTTCATTCCTTTATGTTTCTTTCTTTTTGTCTGTTACCTTCTGTGATTTTTTCTCACTTGATGGTCTCATCGGAAGATCAGCGCTGGAAGTCGCCAGCAACATGCTGAGATGGGGCCATTTCGTGACACTTTATTTTCACTATGTTATTTATATGTTTGTGTGTTTACGAATAAAAACTATTATATTCTATTTAATAGGATGACTGATGTTAGAACGGTCCTAGTCTGGGCCAAGGCATTCAACACTTCAGTTTTCTATAGAAGCATCAAGTGGATCACCCATACCTAGTCATAGAAAACGTTCTTGATGTACCTAATATCTAACGCACATAAGCTATCACATCATGATACAATCTTCAGAGCCAATTAGAACATCTTTAAAAAAATATATTTGCAATTGCCTTCATTACATTAGTGTCATTTACAAGCTCTGCAAAACCTAAACTCTCATAGCAGTCGATTCTGGTATACATATAATGCTCACTAGACTTTTAGGCAGAGCCATATTTGCACAAGTGAATTGCAAGCTTTAAGACTCGATAAATGCAAACGCCTAAAATCTATAGACATCTTTAC
The DNA here is from genome assembly GCF_947568885.1 of Cydia strobilella. NCBI lineage: Eukaryota > Metazoa > Arthropoda > Insecta > Lepidoptera > Tortricidae > Cydia > Cydia strobilella. The sequence continues at coordinate 15,067,670 of NC_086050.1, forward strand.
AAAACTGCAAGATACCATCGTTGTATCAGAATACAATAATCGATGGTTGGACATGCGCTGGTCGGCTATAGCAAAGTTGTCAGTGATTGTTGTGAATACTGGCTACGTTGCCCATTTCGTATTTGCGTATAGATGGAACTTGCATTGTTAACTTTCAAATAATTGGTCGGATTTAAAATTGTTGTTTATTATCAACAGCTGACAACTCCGCTTGCTGGACACATTAGGGCTTACTTTTCGTCCATTAAATTTTATAAATTTTGTAAATAAATAATGGGAAAATTTTCTAATTAATTTATTCGGTATTTATTGACAAGATTTTGAGGTATCCAAATTTTCTGCATAGAGATTAAATATCAATCCGATATACTGGTCTGTACTGTTAGTGTTGATAGAATTAGGGTATGCACCATAATCATCTGTCATCGTTAAAACTTTCGTTAAATTTTATTGTACGGAAAGTTTCGTAGTTCACTACACGCTGTGTGACGTTTATAAGTCAGTCAAAGGTGCAACAAATCCTTGTTACCTACCTGTTATGCCGGCAAACGCAAACCAACAAATAATAAAATTAAATAATATTTTGTTTTCAGAATAGTCCTCGTAGCTTGTTATTGAATTCAAAGGCCTTTTTAAATTTATACATAATCAAGGTTTGTCAAATATTTTGCTACGACAAATACAATATGTCTATTGCGAGTATTAGATTGAAAACCGTGTAGTGTGCACCGGCCCGAACTAGCCTGTCGCGACGACGAATGTCCCCCACAAATCACGGGGCAGTTGTACCATTTTTTGTCGTTTCGTTCATTTTGCAGGGAAATTGTGTTCCGTGAACGAAAATTTGACCCATCGGGCATTGTCGGGCGTCGGGCAATCGGTCATTGACAGAGCGAAAAAGTTGCAGTTTTGTGGTACAGGTAAGTGATCCGTGACTTGTAAATAGAGTAGGCAGCTATGTAAATGTGAAACGATCTCGATTTATGTAACACATCAAACATCAAAACAACATGTGATCATCAAAAGTATCCATCCTCTAACAGCTTAACAAAAAAAGATATACAGAGGTATAATAATCAGACTTAGAAAAAAAGAGAATATAAATTTATTTATATTTGCAATAAAATAACATGCAGGGTGGCAGATATTTTTTGTGGGTTGTTTCGTCCGTTACTATTGATGCTGACTGTACAATGTACATGATTAATTTTTATGATCAAAATATAGTTAAAACAAATTTAGTCATTTAGTAGTTAACATCCGATCGCCATGTTATTTTACGAGAAAATTTACAATAAGTGGATAGAAATATTGACCGAAAACTAGAAATTTCACTTCAACTTCTGATCCTAATGCATTATAGACATACATACAATATACATATATGCTTAGTCCGATTGCAAGACTTTTCTGAACCAAATTTACTTTGAAATTGGAAACCTGTCATTTTTATGAAACCGACGCCGAGTGTCAAACGAAATCTATCCGCTCTCGTCCGTTTCCGATCCCAATCGAACGATCGTTTGAAAGAACCGTGGGCTAAATGCGGATTTAAATTGAAATTTCTGATAGTTGGTACAGTCGCCATATTCAGACATATTGGAACGGTCGAGGTGCTCAAAAATATCTAAACGCGCACTCTAACGGCTTGACAATAGAGGCGTGTTTAGATATTTGTGAGCACCTTGGCCGCTCCGATATATCTGATGGCGACTGTATTGTAATTGTATGTCTTGCAGTTGTATGTCTGAGTTGTGTGTTGTATGCGTTAGGGTCAAAAACGTTCCGGAAAAGGTTTGGTCCTTAGTAGTACAAACTACTAAGGATTTCATGACATAGGTACCTATCCTTTAAGAAATGCAAGGTTTGAACTTGCCTAAGATAAGGGTTTAGCACGAAAATTCGGCTTCAAGTGATGGATATTTTGTTCCTGAGTCATGGGTATTTAAGTGTTTTTAAATATTTATACATTATATATGTAAGTATATGACGTGACTGTGACCACGCTATCATTGCACAAACTTGGCAGCAAGAATGCATGTCATATCCCTATATGCTCCATGCTTGACGTAGCACAGTATATAAACTTAAGAACTTGAGAAGTAATAAACTGCTAAGCTAATAAAGAAGCTACAGCAACCTTAGTTATCTACAGGCTTTAGCTCATCCTCTTGATTTTACACACAATAAATCAATACAGGAACCAGAATTATGGCTTTTTACACTCACAAAGTTTTCAAAAAGCCTCACCTACAAACATAAATTACTTACGACCTGTAATCTGAACCCGCTGTTATTGTGTTTCGAGGTCTTCGCTGTAAATCTTTGAGGATTTAATTTTTATGCGGCGGGAGAGGTGACGCGCGTATCTTGTGGGTTTTTTTATATGAGAAAAAGCGGGAATTTTAAATTTATATTTAAGATACGCAGTGGCGCTTAAGGAACCGTTTGGATTCAGTCTGCACCAGCATTACTGCTGTAGAAATGCTGCCTCAAATGTCAAAATCAATGTTGCTGCTCGGATATTAGAAGTAATATTTTTGTTTTAATTAATTTTCAGTTTATTTTTTCTTGTACATAATCATATCAGCCAAAAGACGTCCACTGCTGGACTTATGGCAGCAGACAGCAGTAATGTAGTAAGTGATATAGTTTCCTTATTTATAAAATGCTAAGTTGTAATAAGTAGGTAGAGTCCGTGTAAGCTAACTTTGCACCGATTTGAACAGAATCAAGTGAGGGAATGTGTGTGGGAAAATTATGAACAAAAACATCTTTTATAGAAATTTGACATGATGCCATTACCACACTTTGCCATTGCAAATGCTGATTTTAATGATGACATTACCACACTTTGTTATTGCAAATGCTGATTTTAATGATCAAAATTACCACTCTTTGTCATTGATAATGCAAATTTTAATAATGACAATACCACACTGTCATTGCAAATGCTATGCAGAGTTAGCTTGGTCCGACCCTTAAACAATGTAAACCCAAGCCCTCATGGCTCAAACCTCAAGAATTATAATTAAAATCCTTCAAACCAATTTCCCAGCGATCAGTTTGCTCATTTTATTGCGTCCACAGCGCCCGTCAAAAAGCTATAACCACGAATGTCAAAAAATGCATTAATAACCTCATTTGGTCCATAAATCATAACCGTGAAACTTAATTACACAAACCAATTAGCATTAAAGTCCACACAGATATCCATAAACGGTCGAACCGAAGATTGATCGTCGTGCGCAGAAAAAATATAGTTATTGTGTTATTAAATGAGGAAAAAGGCCCAATTTTTATTTTGATGATTTATTGATGCTGGGATGTAGTGCTTTGGAAAAAGACTACAATTCAAATTCAAAGGTTTTACTTATTCTAGATTTAATTGAACGAAAACTAAGTAGGTGGCACTAATTACCTACCTATTGCCGTTCTAATTAGCACCTAGTCTAAATTAGCACCCACTGTAAGCTAAAATTATTCTACTTCTAGTGCGTCCTTGAGACAAAATGAACTGATTTTCCTACCTCAAAAAGTCTTAGTAATTATTAGCTAGGTTTACAATTGTTCCTACACATAAAAAAGCTCAGCATTAATTTGATTGAAGATATATAATGTACGATGTACCGACGATCGGGTTAATATTGCAGGCAGCCGATGAATGAGGACAGCACCCGATTGGTTGTTGTGGAGATCCCTGGGGATGGCTTATGTCCAGCAGTGGACGTCTTTCGGCGATATGATTATGTACACGAAAAAATAAACTGAAAAATATTACTTTGCTAATCCCTAAAATATCTAATGTGCTAGTCTATCAATTTTAACCCGTTACATTACTTGCGCGCTTTTTGCATGCAATTAAAGTTCCCAAATACGCAAGTATTACGCAAGTAAGTATAACGGGTTAGAACTGATTGACTAGCACGTTATTAATTCGCGGATTAGCAAAACAATATCTTTGTTTTAATGAATATATTATGGATTTCCGCAAAGTAACGCCTTTTTCTATTTAGGGTAAATTCGCATTATTTGGTGAGACGCCTAATTCGGTGATACAAGTTGTGAAGCATGATACCCAGGAAAGCTAGTGAATTAGGGCCTTTTAAATGGGACTTCACGGCTTCAACGGCTTTGCCGTGAGGTCCCATTTAAAAGGCCCTAATTCACTAGCTTTCCTATTATTATAAACTGAGACCCATTTCAACTGATCAAGACTCAAATGCAAACGCCATGAGTAACAGCAATACAGATCCTTAAATACGTAAGTAGGTAATTCAGTTTACGTCCAGCCCCGTCCAACAGTCTATCAAAATAATATGTTTGCCAACAAATTAGGCGGCCCACAAACGCGAAGCGCATCTGAGTCAATTTAGTTAGTCCTTATTGAATTACAGACCGACACGTTAGGCCCCGTTCTCGCGCCTGTAACTGACACATCAATCAATAACAAAGTCTATTAACACGTCGTTAAGATTCATTTTCAACTAGCCCTTTCCCGGTCAATTATAGTCGAAGCATCGTTGAAGTTTATACCTTAAGCTGAAAGGTTACATTTGGTTTTCGTTCGCAGTGTGAAAGTTCAGGAGTTGTAACTCGGGAACACGTGAGATGAGCTTTGAGCGAGAAAAGCATTAATGATGTATTGAGTTTAGAGATGGTTATTGCTTTTTGCGTTTAAGGGGTAAAGAGAGGTAGAAGGGCGATGAATGATGTGACTCCTGTAGCCTCTGACTCGTGCGATCGTGTACAGACGGAGCCGCGATAGCTCGATAGGCGAGAATTCATAGTAGTGCCGTTAGATGTACTCCTCGCTTCTATGCATATTTTACGAATGCAGGAGATCTGATCGATAGATACATTCAATGCATATGTGATTATCACCGTTGCTGTTGGAGACGTTAAGTTCTGGTAAAAAGGAACAGTTTGGAAAAATATAGATAAAATGATTGCATTGCCACAAAAACCGTTCAAGTCGACGGAGACCCGACCGGAGTTTAAGCTTATGGTTAACCCTACAATAACTATAAGTTTATGTATAGCTATTTAAACAAGACATATCTCGCTTTGTGTGGTAGGGCAAAGGACAGCGGATGTCATTCCAGATCTAGAGCAGAGCCCAACTGGGGAAGTACCTCCACCTTACAGAAAACCGCAGCCAAATAACACTAGACCCTACTAATAGTGTTATTGTGTTCCTGCCGGTGAGCAAGGTTGCCAGAGCTCGAGGGAGAGGATTGTTAGGGTCGGCAACGCGCATGTAACTCCTCTGGAGTTGCAGGCGTACATAGGCTACGGAGACTGCTTAACATCAGGCGGGCCGTGTGCTTGTTTGCCACCGACGTAGTATAAAAAAAATATATGACCCAATGGTGTATTGGTTATATCGTGCAATAAAATTAATATGGTGGTTGTTGTTGCGTCATGGATGTTTCATTTGTATTTATATAGGTCTCCTTCTCAATAAGGCTACTTGTATTGGTGCATATGTACAAGCAATGCAATGCAAGTCTTATTAAGTATACTGTAGGAGTGACCTACAATGTTCATCTATTTAAACAAGACATATCCGCTTGATAAAAATTACTAGTTTCATAGTCTTTATTAAAGTTTAGTAGGACCATCCTATAGCTACAGCGTGTTACTGCCAAACGCGACAGGGCGACCCACAGCCGTTGTGCTAACTAGCCAGCATTATGCCACTTTCAGTTTTACTGTGCAATAATCATGGGACTTGTATTGACCTGGTTTTTTTTGTACTAAAGTTCGGTAACCTACAACTGCACTTTATTGTTGAATTAAAAATCAATAAAACTAAGCCTAAATCCACTTACTTAGGTACCTATTAGGTACTTACCTATTATTATCGTTATTCACACTAGTAACCACCATGTTGTTATCAGTGGTAATAACTGGGATTCTTTTTCCGCCTGTCCCCATTGGTAACAACTGAGAAAAAAAAGCCCAGTAGTTACCACCAACTAGCAAACTAACTAACAGTAACTAGCAGTAGTTGAAGCAAAGAGGAAGAAAAAAAGACCAAGGAGAGCGTACATGCATCAAATAAAGGAAAAACTCAATGTCGTGTCGTATCAGGCTGTCAAAGAGAAGGCAGAGGACCGCGAAACATGGAAATTGCTCCACCGACAAGAGACTTACTCTTAAGTATAAGATGATGAAACAGATAAGTTTTGATAAAGCGAACAACGAGTTAGAAATTGAAAGGAGAGCACAAAAGACCTGGAACAAATACTGGCAGCTAAAAGAAGTATTTAAGAGTAACATGCCCGTCAGCGTGAAGACTAGTCATGAATACATGCTTATTACCCTGTCTGACATACGGCTGTCAGACATGGAGATTTACTCAAAAAGCTATGGAAAAAATAAGGACTTGTCAACGCGGAATGGAGCGTAGTATGCTAAACATCAAGAAAATACAAAAAATCAACCATACAAAAATAAGACAACACACAAAGAGCATAGATGCTCTCAGCTATGCCAAAAAACTTAAATGGAGGTGGGCGGGCCATGTAGCACGTACTCAAGACAGGCGCTGGACAGCAAGGGTGACGTCGTGGAAAGGACCTCTAGGAAAAAGAGGGATAGGAAGATCTACTATGAGATGGCAAGATGATATCACCAAAATTACTGGGCCAAATTGGATACAAGTGGCAAAGGACCGAGATACATGGAAGGCTTTGGAGGAGGCCTTCACCTGTGAAAACGGGGTTCTTGCATAATATTATATATATAGAACGCTTAAACAAATATGAAAAAATGTAAAAAAGTTCAAGAAATAAAATGCTTTTATTTTATTTTATTATATTATTATAAGATGATGACCATCAACTAAAAAATAGTTTAATGTTTAATATCAAACGATCCAATGCGATAGCAATGCGGCAATGATAGTAACGCAGGCAACGCCCATTTCCCACTGCTGCAATGGCAACGCTGCTGTAGTCGCAATCCAAATATCACCTTAAGTCATTGCAGCAAGATATAAGCTTTCTAACGGAAGTCTTTCTCAGACAATATAAAATTCTTGGCTACACTCAACAACTTTATTACTCGGCCAAACATTAGTTTGCATTAGAACGCGTCTTATATAAAAACAAACTCTACTGTCGTAAATACGAATTATGCAAATTTTGCGCGCCCACGACATTTGGATGCTTTTGGGTGGACAAAAACGGGCGGAGGGACTAAGTACCTAGAAAATTTACGATATTGTTTTTTGTGTTATAACAGCAATACAAGTAAGGCCTATTCAAATTAATTAACTTATAAAAATTTAGTAATGTAACGCTACCGCGTTAAATATCCTTACAAGACTGATTTTTTGATACATAATTATCTCGTAAAACCAATTAAGCACAAAGCATTTCTACCACCCGTTTGTATTAAAAAACAAAGTGGGCTGAAGAACAGCGCTGTGCAGTAGCCAGACTCGCGGCACAAGCTGAGGCCTGAGCTTATTGTCGCACGTCGCACTTAGCATTTAGCCATTTATATCATTATATGTTAACAATAATTCTAAATGTATATATATATATAGTTAGTTCCTACTTGTATATGTATACTGGTATAATTGTACCTACTACTGTTTTTTTTCCTGCGACAATAAATGACTTTCTTTTTTCTATAAATCTTAGGATATATACCAATAATTTTTATAGTCGGTAGTAACGTAAGATTTGATGTTTGACAGTTATGAATTATGAAACGATCATTATATTATTATACACGGTGTTACTTGAGCCACTGAAAACCTGAGACACCCCAACAATTATTTTTTTGTACTCATCTTGAGTATTTATTCTATAATCCGATAAATATTTAAATAAATATTCGTTGTTCAGTTTTCTTAACAATTCTATTCGACTGGTAATTCTACACAAGATACTTCGTCGAAAAGTGACATCAAACAATTGCTAGTTAAGTAATCTAATGTGGTAGTGTGCAGTGAATGGAGAATTAATCTCAAAGCGTGTTTAACCACCATTTTGGAGTCAACGGCCGGTAGTCCACGTGCTTCTCGTAAAATCCAGCTATCGGTTTTACGAGACAACTACACAACCACCGAACAATGTCGTGCTGTAAGAGCATTTGGTATTTCTACCTCTAACCGTGTCTGGCTAGAGCCCTAGAGGCCCATAATTTTATTGTTTACCGTGCACTGGCTATGGCCGATGGCCGATATGTTTTAATCAAGAAATATTAATTCGATTCCACGTGGATTCCACTTTGACGTTGGCAAAATCATCGACAGTATCGATGGAGCCATACTACCTGAAAAATCGATTGATTGATTGAAACTTGTAGACTGAGCATGTAAAAATAATAAAAAAAAAAAAAAATTACCCCCCCTTAAAATATAGCGCAATCGATTCTCCTGTCGATTCTGAACAAACTGTTTTTAGGTTTTCAGTGGGTCATGAAACACCGTGTATATGAAGTTATTAAAACACCGCATAACTGATCGACTTAGCTTCATAATACTGATAATGTAGTATATTATAATTGTAAATTCATAACTGTCAAAGTTCAATTCCTACGTAATTACGGCTACACAAACACAAGTTACACAAGTAAATCCAGCAATCGCATTACACTTAATCTAGTTTATCATCACTTTAGTTCCAAAATATTGAATCATGAAGCATGATGTTCCATAATCAAATAACATTAGAAAACAAAATTTAATAAGACACTAACAGTGCATCCCTAGTTACAAACAGTCGTAATCCAATTGTAAACTCATCACAGACGTGTCGACTGGTGATGTGACATAAAATACTGTGAAAACAGCAGGTCCAAATTTTGTTAGCATCTACTCTAAAACTCGTTGACAAAGAATTTTTAGGAATATTTTTAAAAATTCAAACTACAATTGTAAATGTTGGAGGATGGAGAGACTTGATATGGATGAGATAAAAACTTTAACTTCACTTTCTTACTGCATTTATTATTTATAATTGAAAATTCTTACATTTTGATGTGAGCGCTAAGAAGAGAGAGAACAGTGTTGCCACACGCAGGAGGCGATTCAAGCTATAAAGTAGGTTCTACACCACTGGACACTTACTTAGGTGTGTTTCACACAACAATCAGTTAACTAAAACAAAACTTAGGTATTATCTTTAAAATTCTCCTTTACCTTTGAGACAAAAACGCTTTTAAAATTATCAACAAAATGCTGCATAAAAAACCTTTGTCTATTTACTTTTGGGCCATTATATTATAGTATAAAAGAGCGGTATAAAAGAAACAATCTAAATGAGTTATATAAAAATATGTACTTTCGTAAATTATAGGCAACATGTTTTTAAAGATAAGATACGACAAGGAATTCACGGCACGGCCGGTTGTGTACTTGAGTGGGAGATATTTTGTTTTACCCGCCGATAACTCTTATTGTAATTAGGTAATCTCATTTTTAACTTTATATAATTTTTGTTTTTCCTATGTACCACAACAATGTTTAAATGTAAAATGTATCCACGAATGCAGTGTCGATACAAACCCGATAGGGTTTCACGGCACTTTTCTGTCTGATGTAATGTAAGATTTTAATAAAGAATAAATAAAAATAAAGATAAGGCTACCCTGACATAAGTAGTATTCTATTCTCTGATAATTAGCTTTTTCGTCATTTTTATCCCAAATACCATTGGGTCTGTTTGACCCAATGGTTGACTGGTAGAGAATTAAGTCCGCCATTTGTAAATTTTTCTTCGTGCAATAAACTTTGAATAAATAAATAAAAATCGTTCTTCTGTGTTCCTATTTCTCTTGTCATAATCCTAGAAGACTGGTGCCGCGTGAATGTGCATCCCAAGTCGAGATAAATACGCAGGCACGTGGCAAGCGCGTGGCCATCGCAATATGGCGACAGGGGGCAAAAACACGCCCCTTAAGTGGCTGCCTGTCACACTGGTAGAAAAAAATGGCACGGATTGCAATTATGGGGCCGAATGCAATAGCAATTTTCTATAAAATCAATGTTGACAATCGTTGAAACTTTATAGTCTGTATTATTGGGCCCCATACATTCCACGACTCTTTCCGCACAGGCTCTACAATAATGCTGTACACTCTGTACCGAACTAATGTAAGGACACGATATTAATTCGTAATAAAAATATAATCATAATATAACGTTACGTTTTATAAATTGTATAGGTATATACAGTTGTCAATCACAATGAAAAAATCAACGATGATCAATCAACTCTGGTCAACGTGGGACTCGAACCCACATCCTTGGATTGCCGGTCCAATGCGTTACCAATTGCGCCAGCTGACCATCCGTCAATCGACGCGAATTTAATCATTGCAACTGTGACGACGTCACTAGCGACATCTGTATATTAAGGTTCACAACCTTGACCACCTCTGAGGACATGCGTTAACAATTGCAATTGGTAACGCATTGGACCGGCAATCCAAGGATGTGGGTTCGAGTCCCACGTTGACCAGAGTTGATCATCGTTGATTTTTCATTGTGATTGACATCTGTATATACAATTTAATTACTTAGTTGTTTCTTTAAAAAGGTATTACTACAAATCTAAGCATGTGTCTATTTTAGACATTGTTTTGAGTGGAAAAGTATTTTATTCTCGCAAAATTAGATCTTAGACATTTCTTATTACACAACGGTCTAACAGAGGTCCCTAATACAAAACACGTGCTCAAAACAAGACTAAAAATACACCCCCTCATAAGGGTTTAATGTGTTAACAATGCTCCTAGTCGGGAAACCCGGATTGCACATTTTGCACTTTTAAATGGTTGAGTAGGACCATCAAATCGGCAGCCGTCACTCGGCCTATTATATTTTCTGCGCTTCCAAAAATCTGCTGATTGCCTTCTGTACCATACGGTAGATACGAAGAAATCGGGACTTTATTGTGTACAACGAATGGTTGATTTTTAAATTATATTTATGGATGCACGCGTTTATCGAAAATCGAAATGCATTTTCATTTTTAATTACGATGCAATCGTGGCCACTTTGCATGCACGGTGTGTTCGATAGGCTTTGTTGGTATTAATCATAAAAGCGGATAGTTAATTTTTTCATTTTAAAAATGAATGAATTTCCTTGATAAACTAACTACGTACTTAGTACGTAAAGAAACGTAAATATGTGACGTACGGCGCGATTATTTACTAAAGTAAGTGAAATTTACTCTGGCAGCTCATTCATACTACCATAGAGTAACTTATACTAGAGCGGTACTGTCATAGTAAATTTTGTAACCCCAGTAAATTCACTGCCCTCTGTCGACACACTTTAAAACTAAAAATAAATATTTATAAAAATACGATAAAATGTATTTAAATATGGATAAATGTTTTTTTTTATTTGCATTCATTATTTTTATGATTTTGACCCATGTTCTTTCACTGATACGCGTTAAAATTGTTAAATAACAAACGAAACCGTCAACGCCATCTATATGACAGTAAGCCAAAGCTAGTAGTGCCCTCTGAACGAGAATCAAATTTTCTTGATTTTCGAGGCACGTTTTTTTCCTTAGACTGTATCCATCTATTACGGAGTTATATCTATCTTTGATACTACTACTACTGTCCTATTTTTATTCACGCTCCACTCCAAACGACCCCTTTCTAAGTATACTAGAAAACGGAGCAAGAATTATATCGGAGGATTCTACAGCGCTTCTAGTAGTCGCCTAAAGAACTATTATCAGAAGTGTGAGTAAACGGCAAATCACCTATCGAAATCTAAACTTAGCAACTAACTGTGGACCTACCGCAAACACCGAAGTTTGCTGGGCTCTGTCACTCTAATTACTCCTTAATTAGCGTAAAAGAGAAGCATGCCCGCATTTTGCGAACCTCGGTGTTCGCGGTAGGCCCTCTGATATGTTGTTGTTATAGGTATATGGTTTCTGATAAGGTGATCCCATCAAAAACATAATTGTGAAATGAGAGCCAAGTTCAATATTAAGAATAGGTGTCGTTTTTGACTTCGCCCGAAAAAGAATTGAAATCTATATGATGAGTGCCAAGTTCTAGGTCGCTTGGGACGTAATTAAAGTTTAGGATTTCACTTGGCTAGTATGATAACACCTTAATCATCAGACTCTCTCAATTGTCCCAAATAAAATTGACGTGTTTAAGAAAAATGATAATAATGTAGGAACAAAAATTGTTTGAAGTACAATAGAAAAACGGAAACAGTATTATATGATCTGTGACTGAAACTAAGCAGTAGTATAGTAAGTTTACTTTGTATTATTTTACGATTGACAGATTATAAATCATAAAACATTACAAAAATATTAAGCAACTGCCCTAATTATTCCCACTTGCACCATTCCACTATCCTGGGGTTAACCGGTTAAACCTGGAGTTACCATGTTTAGTACAATTTGACACTTGGTTAACGGTGTAACCGCTTAACCCCGGGTTAGTGGGATGATGCAAGTGGGCCTTAAAAAAATAAATTGCTCCCGTTCCACAGATAGTTTCTCAATAAACTAGGGTCATGTCGCGGTTTCCAATTTCAAAGCTCACACCTAAATTTCAAAGCGTGGCACAAACTTTTCATTGCCGTTGGCCAACAACAGGATTTCAAACTTCTCCATATTATTTACTAACTGTTGCTTAGGAGTAGCATGATACCGAACAGCATTTACAAGTTTGTGGGAGTATAATTTAGAAGCTGCTCAGATTCGTTGTCGGTGTCATATCAGCCGTTTGATCATCGGAGTCTTTAAGGCGCTATATGAGATTTTCCAGAATTGATCTAAGGATTATATGAAGACGCATGACGCTTTTAAGGAGTATTAATAGGAGCTTGTTAATTTTGAATGTTTTATTGGTAATATTGGTAAAGATAACATTTAACCAGGTAGATTTGACTTTTTAATGTGAATGGAAACACTTATAAATTAAACTATATATAAGCGACTGCCACGCGCAGTAGTCTTAACCTAGCTAGACTTAAATTGACCGGGATATAGACCATGATTACCTTTTGTATTGTTTTTGAGCTCCCGATATTTCGACGCAGTTACATGCATCTTGTTTACGGGTCACATAAACTGAACTATGTTTACTAGAAAATTTATACCGAAATCTCTTAAACAAACAACCATGTAATGTATGCTCAAACGTAACGCGTAATCACATTATCTTCCAAAACAAATTAGACCGTCCAAATTGTTTGTTTATAGCTGCTGACATCACAATCGTCGGCAGTCGATTAAGCTCTGTTTTCCGCTCGATTAGCCGACGTAGGTGCAATGCATTTCTAACAGTTACTGACTTACGAGCTGTAAATCATAGTTTGATTATTCAACAAATCGATATGATTTTGCAATGATCCATTGTTACATTTGTGTGGAACATACAGTCAGCATCAACAACAGCGGATGAAACGATGTGGCAAAAGCATTTGCCACCCTAGAATAGTTTTCTAAATAGAGATGTATCTCTACAGAGCGCATTAAAAGTATCTATAACCATTCAATGGTTCTACACCTACACATGTTATGTTAAGTCATTAAAGATTGGTAGATACTTTTGCGTAGTCTGATCCGCTAATTTTAATGCTAATTGTAAAAGTGTTGGCATTTTGTTCATAACGCCTTTTTCTTTACTGAGAACCAAATTATTTTGTATTAATGGCAGTAAAGCTCCAAGTATTCCTCTGCTGTTTATTAATATGACCTATGTACAATAATATACCTGTTCCTACAATTATTTGCCATCAGGCATATATCTACCTACTTGCTTTATTTATGCCATGCTAGAAGCTAAATAAAATATGCTGAAATTAAAGATGAGCCCATTTGGAAAAGCTAACCGCTCACAAGTTACAAATGGTCTGAGATTATACCTACCCAACCTGTCAATTGATACCAAACCAAAGGAAACTTCTGAGAGCCAATAAGTAATTATCTTCCTTACCTTTCTAATAACCACAACAAAGGATATCTCGAGCACGTGTATTTTAAGCCAAAACATTAATGAAGGCATATTGTATCGTGAACCATTAAACCCCACACGGCTACAGCTAACAGAAGGCTTTATATCTGACGCTTATCCGACTAATATACGACCTCTTGAACCAGAAAGCACTTTACGACCATGCATGTTGAGTCTGCCCATTTGCTCTTTGTTAGCAGTTTCGTTGCATGAAATCGGTTTATACTCAGTCATTATCCGAAACATCGCGAATATAGACTGTAAAGGTGATAACTCCTTTGAAATTCGCAAATGGATACTCTCTTCCGTCTGTTGTTACTTTTGTTTGATGTTAAAACTTACGGCAACTACACCGTAAAAGTTTTTATCTACACACACATCATAAAGCCTCTATGATGCCTTCAAAATCCGTAAATAATGGCCAACATTGTTTAAATTTCTTATGTGTGAAAATGTTGTAATTATAGTTGGTCAAGCAAATCTTGTCAGTAGAAAAAGGTGGAAAATTTTAAAAATGTAGGCGCGAAGGGATATCGTCCCAAAGATAATTTGAATTTCGCGCCTTTTTCTACTGACAAGACTTGCTTGACCAACTATATATCAAAATCGATTTGGTAATGACATTCAAATTTCGAAGATCTCTGAAAAAAAAGCAATTTGATTTGACCCCTATTCTAATATCAGTCGAGATGTCGTTTTATTCGAAACGAAATGTCAATTACATACAATTGTCACAAATCTCGCATGTTAGTTGGTATCGAACGATATGGCAATCAACCCCAACTCTAGTTTGTCTCTAAATTAAAAAAAAAGCTACAGATGCGTGGAAAAAGTTTTAATTTGCTGCCATTTGACGTACAGTTAATCTTTTAATTAGCGTGTAAGTAAAAAAAAGAAATTGTATAGTTGTTTTTAAAGTTACTATAGCAAAAGTTTCGTGTAAAATGTGATTTAAACATATTTCGGAGACGCCACCTCATATCCGCGAGTTCCGCCAGAGAGCAACGATGCAAAAAATGTCGGCTGTAATATGAGGTTAGTGAATATATCATAGAAAGTTTATAATATGTGTGTAGATAAAGCAGTGTATGTAACTGAACATAATTAGTCATTAAAACACTCGTGTGATCCTATTAGGAAACTCACTTCGTTCGTTTCATAAACCCACACTCGACTTTTAATGTCTTTCATTGTGTAGCAGTCACATAAATTACTATTTGACGCAGTATGATTAATTTGTCACACCAAAGTCAACACACACACTTTTTTTTACGCATTCATAAGTATTTACAAGAAGTAAAGCTGGTAATATTTTGCCCAGTAAGGTATGATTTTTTTTACATAGATATTATAATAAACATGTTTTTGTTTTATTGAAACAACTAAATCTGCGAAATCAAAAATGTGATTACTACGCGAGCATAATAAGACCTAAACAAGAAGGAGCGTTTTGCCAGAGTAATGGGTTGCCAAAATAATCCAGCTTATCTAATTTACTAGAAGTTTACGTCAACACGATAATCTAAAACTTAGTTTACTCTCCTCTTTTATAATCCCTATTCTATTTTTAAAGATCCGTTTCACAGTTTAAACCGAAATACTGTTTTATGGGTCGCACATAATCACATCCTTTCGTGTTAAATGTCTCAATTAGGCACGGAAGGATGTGTGGACGTACATTTAACGACTCGAATACCGCTTCAGTACTTTCCTAAACTTCCTCTAACTTTTACAGATCCGTTTTGTCTTTAAACCTTATTTTAATAGCAATATGATTGATTTTACAGTAGTATAGTTACGTAAGATAGGATGATTTCAAAGTGAGAAGGAATATATGGTCTTGACGAGAGACTTCGTGATGACTGAATTACTGCTTTTGTCCGTGCTCCGTTGTCCGGGAGTTTTGTTAGCACGTCAAACTAAGCTTGGAGGAATAGACAACGAATGTTTAATGATGGAATTAAGTTAATTGTTTCCATATGAGACGGAAAAACTGACAACAAAGGCCTAACCTACCCACATAATACAAATCTGCAAACATGCACACACTCCTTTTGGCGCACTCACACACACCACCCACACAAACACACGCTCACACCCAAACTTGAATATCATGTTTAGATCTTTTAGTTTAGTTATTCTGTATTCTTTAGCTTGTATTGTAGTAATTACTTTTAGTATTAAGATATGTATAATAATGTGGACGTAATTGTGAATCGCTCTCGCAGACTTCCAAGATACAGGCTCAGCCTAGTTTGGAGTCTGACGGATATATCGATGCACATGTAAACAACCTTTATGATAATAAACTATTTGTATTTTTGTATTTGTATTTGTATATGCTGTTATATGACATAGATCTGCATGTCAATGTCTATAATTAGGTATATATATGTACAATACTAATTGATTACATTGTTACTCGTTAACATGATAAAAAAAAATAGCGGTTAACTATAAATTATAAACCACAGAATAAATAAAAACAGATTTATTAAGTGTCCCATTAATAATAACTGAAGAAAACTAGAACATAGTCAACAATTTAAGTATAACATATATTATATGAAGCCAATATACAATATGTAGTATATTTACCATTATTCTAATATACCAGGCAAACAAGGGTAATAATTATATTTCTTGCTTGATATGATAGAATAATATTTAAATAATAATACTAACGTATGAACAACGCATAGGGCGACGCTAAAATCATTTATTTGGTAAAGCGACATCTACAAACAAACTGAGTAAACTTTCCAGCTCTGCACACAAACAACGCCTACAAGTATACAACAACGCAATTAACCCCACAGCCTACAATCGCAATCACTACCAAAACAGTCCACTGTTTATCTTTTAAATCAATCCAATTTCTCAATCGAATTGTGTTGACATTGATATCCGGATCGCGAGTGCAATAACCCCAGGTCACAATGACAATATAGAATCACCCCCGCATCTATCTGCAGCTAATATCTCTAACGCCTACGACTCTTTGTAACTTATAATAAGCTAGTAATAGGTTCGATGATAGAACGGAAATAATCTGGAGAGAAGTATAATGAAATGTTGATTGAATGAATCTAACGTTTCAATTTCTGTTGACAGCTTTGGTTGCCTCTAAAAATCGTAAAAAGTGTATCTGTTGAAGGCGGTCTAGTCATGACCAGCCACTTTAAGAGTCGGATATGCTGTTAATATTTTAGAGAAAAGCAAAAATTAGACTTAAAATGGCGCTTTGAAAAAAGTTACCTACCGTTTTGTGGTTGTACTGATACTGATGTGCCGTTCGGTTAGATTCCAAAATTGCGAAATTTGGAAATGTAAATTTCAGAAACTTATTTTGTTTTGCATGGGGAACAAAATATTTCTATTGTTCAACTAAACAATACCATACTCTTTATTGCACGCCTCAGTTTATAAAATACATGTACCTACCACTACTACATGTACCTATATATTTATTTCTTGTGAAATATTTGCAATGTGAGTTGCAATTAGCCATAGGCTGGGATGCCGTAAGGTTATTGCAATAAAAAACTTATCATTTAAGATTTATGATCATTTACTGATATCAGCACTGAACTTGAAAACGCGCATTCTACCAAAACTCATTATAAAAACGTAACTTTCCATAGATAACAGTCTACAAATGAACAACGTAGCTCATAGCTATCTCTGTGAACGGATCTGAATAAATTTGAGAATAAATAATACATGCCTTTTGTCTTTGCCCTCCCACGTCGACCCAAAATAAAGGACTTGATGAGGTTCAAGCTTAAGTCATTCTACTTGGGTACTTGTTTTGTAAAGTTATCGAGATTGGGTAATAGCTTCAATGCTCTTGATTTCTTTATACAATGGGTGAAAACAATTGTTACGTGGTACTTTCACAATATAACTAATTTGAGTACCTACTGCGTACTTAATAGAAAAGTCATAAATTGTTTAAGCGAACAAAGTAACCATCATCATGTTAATCCCTACGAGAAGAGCAATATTTTATATACTAACCGTGCCCGCTCAGGATTCGTAAATTACAGACCTCCGTTTACCGATAATCGTATGGGGTGTACGTAAACTTTATTGTGATATTTCATCATAAAAAGCTTTAGAAAGTGTTCATCATTTTGTACACAGCTATATTCTGATGTGGTTAAGAAGCCTTACGTTTTAAAGTGCCAATTCACCGGGTAGCTGTGTTGTTGTTGCGCCACAAAGAAGCGTTTTACCCAGTTTTTCCTCCATATGTGTGTCGCATAAGTCAACTATGCAGCTTCCATCCCGCAAATCGTCCTACTTTTCCCTTAATAATGCCTGCATTGGAAACAAAAGAAAATTCCCCGCGATGCAGTCGCTCGAAGGAACTCTAGTGCCAGGGGACTGGCAAGTTTTAACGCGAGACGACCTACAACTCTAGTGCTCCGGCGACTCATTAGGGACCCCGCTTCGCTAGGAAGGGGCCTAAGGGGCCTCAGCTCCCAGCAAAAGGACCCCTTCAGCTCACAAGAGCCATCCGTAACACCGCCCTCATATAACGACACTATTTAAAACGGAAAATAAACAACCTCGTTTCAGATTCTCAGTACTGACAGCTGTAAAATTTACCGCAAGGGATTTCGTTAGTCTGTGGTCCGTTGAAAGGATTGGTAGTCCATGTGTGCAATAGTAGCACCTGTCTTCGTGGCAGTTAGGTCGCGAGTTGTACGGTTGCACCCACAAGTAATTCAAGAACGTTATGTGGCTTGGATTCTACGCACATATTTCAGACTTTCCAGTCTCCTTTAATTCGAAATTGTCTTAATTTGTTTCGTCGGTGGGGTTCATTTGTTCCTTTGTCTCTAGGGTTGCTAATGTTTACTGCTTGGTAAACTTAGTCTCGAGTTTTGAGAATTGAGTGCCAGTATCCAGGCACTTATTTTAAGTAACGTAAGTATATACGATATTTGCTGTGTTTATTTCATTTTGCTTAATTAGGAGCCTGAAAGGGAATTTTAATTATTTAAAGTCGACATGGACAAGCAATGCATTGGCTGAGAAATATGTGGAATATCTTAACAATATAATGTCCAGTCTAAGAGTACTATAGTCTTAAATTTATATGCACAGAAGCGCCAATCGGTAACGAACTGAAATAGCCGCCTGTCAAAATAGAATTAGAACAGTCTTTATTCAGAAGAGTAATCTACATTCTCTTTACGACGTGCATTCGAAATATCTCGAAATGTTTACGCTAATTTGTTACTTTATGACCTATTAAATTAATAATGCAGTTTAACGACCAACGTTAACACTTGTTTAGTGCAAGATTTAAGCGTAACTCTCGTAATCCTAAGTGAAGTTTCAAACACGGCACTGGTATCTTTTAAATCTTTATAAGCGTTTAATGCGGGGTTAGAAGTAGTTTTATAGCTCTTGTGATGATAATATTGTTTGGTTAGTTAAGCGTGGTAATGAAAAAGTTTTAAGTAAAGTCGTTAAATTAAATACAAATGTAGCTAAACAAACAACCAGGTAAGGTTATCCCAAAATTCAGTAGTGGAATCATCATTTTACTTCTTGTCATATTTTGATGTACGAGTAGTGTACTGATAATTAATTGTAAAATTTAAATAATTTTGGTTTGTTCCATACCAACATTATTTAAATTTTGTTTTTAAATAATTTTGGTATGAAAATAGTTTGAATCCAGGGGAAGGACACAAAATAGTTTTATCCCGGAAATTATCATTCTAGGCGTTTCGTCTGAAATCGCGTGTAGAAGCTAGTTTCAAATAAAACTAAAAGTCATTGCAATACAAAACACATTAGCTAATGCCTCTACACCTCCATCTTTAAGAAATCGCAATTCAAACGCAAATCGGCACTGTAACTTACCCCAAAATGCACCCTCTCACCAAAAACTTTAAGTACCCATTACATTGTAAGTCTGACCAGTAATCAGTATCTACGTAAACAAATTCCCCTAGTAGCACCCTCGAGACCGGTATCGTTAGAGGTTGGACCTGAGATAAATCTGCACTGGCAGTCCGCACCTATCACTCTTAATAATGAAGGATCATAATGTAGATTGATAAGCTCACCCCTAGTTAGATGGGAAGAGTTAAAAATGGAAAGAAAGGTCATGAACTATTTATTTATTTAAAATTTATTGCACAATACATGAAGAGTACAAATGGTGGACTTAATGCCAGAAAGCATTCTCTACCAGTCAACCGGGGGCTAAACCGAAATATCTAGTTGGTGCAGGATCAGAAATCAGAATACTGTTAGAATAAAATGGAAAAAATAATAACACAAAACTATATAATATTTATACTTAATTAGAATTAATTGTTAAGCCATATGCGACCCTATTGTCTACTGTTTACGAATTAGTTTTTGCTTAAAATATGTTTTATTTAATAATAATAAGTTTAAGTGACATAAATATTACTCAGAAATGTTGTACCTACTACTAGTATTAGTTGAATATGTACCTACCTATTTACTGACCTGTAAAACATTTACTTTTATCAATAAATGTCTTGTATCTTGTATACATACATAAATAATATTATACTCTAGGTTCTGCCCGCGACTACATCCGCGTGAAATGATGATGATTATGATTTATAAAAACTACCCCATGGCCTTTCTCGGGGCCCAAACTATAATATCCATACAGTTTTGTCAAAATCGGTTCAGCGGTTTAAGCGTGAAGAGGTAACAGACCCATTGTGAAACATCATCAGGACGACGATGTTTGACATTTGAACCTTGTCAAACAGGGGCCCTATTCGAGATGCACAACTGTCAGTTTCGGCTTCAACATCAGTTCAACAGTGGAATGAATCATTTGTTCATCAACTGTGGAAAGTATCATTTGGTTGTACACCAAAACTCATTCATTGAAAAAATTATGCAACAAAAATCAACTTTGTTTTCTTACTACTATACGGTTTAAAATGGCTCTGAACTCTGCGTGGTTCGGTTTGGTTTCGTTGTCACCTAACTGTGGATTGCTAATGTCAAATTTACCTACAGATGTTTGCGCAACATGCGCTTGAAAGAGAATTTGTCCTGGGCCTGTCTAATAGAGAGAGGAAGCAGGAGAAATATAGTGTGGAAAAAAATAATGGGCCCTGGAGGGAAAGTGCCTTAAAACCTTAAGTTAGCTCATTTTACTTAAAGGAAATATACTTTTATTTTTAAAAAGAAACAAAACTGCATTCAACAATTTTTTTAAATTATGTTTGTCTAAAAATATTCGATTTTATGGATATTTTTTACGACAGACGAGTGTAAGACCTAATGTTTCTTAAAGATATGTTATTATTAATATTAACTGTATCGACTAGTAGAATAAAATAGCAAGTGTTTATTTTTTAAATTTTGAATCGGTTCAATGCCCGGGCGAGACAAGCTAATTAAAAAAAAACTTTGATTGCAGTATTGCTTCTTTTAAAAAATAAAAGAATGTTTCCTGTAAGTAAAATGAGCTAACTTAAGGTTTTAAGGCACTTTCCCTTCCACTTCCACTTTTTCCACACTGTATATTTTTAAACCAAATAAGATCACGAGAAAAGGGGTTTTCTGCCATCAAAAGATCTAGTTGCGAAACCCGGTAAGGATCATATTTACATTTAAATTAGCAATCACATCGACTCCGTCTTACATGAGGTCTAATTTTTGTAGACTTCATTAATGTCTAATTTATTTAAAAAAAACACAGGGCGGTCTTTCCCTTCCAACGTCTATCTTGCACTTGCTCATTACTTAAAAGGATTACTGTTTTATCCGCCACGTCTGCCGGCCGGCTTTGGGTCTAATCTGCCAACGCACGGGTTTACCTAATGATTGATGCCCACATTACTGTAATCAATGTTTTTGTTTGACACGATCGGTGCAGTTTTATGGAAAAGTTGTGCAGTTCGGTGAATTTGATTGTCTTTGTTTTGATAACAATGTGATGCCGGGCGGCCTATGATTTTAATATTCCTTCCTAACAAACATTTTATTATCGTTATCGATACAATATTCGTGTTTTTCTTTGCTGAAACGCATGCAGTGATTATGACACTTATCTTAACGAAAATTAATAGGATTATACTTTACCTCTTTAATTATCTCAGGAAATAAAACGTTAAATACTCAGTTGTACAGTTATTTTTCGTGGTTATTTAATACGCTACTATTGGTGCTGACTGTACAATAATCGGCTTCCAAATATAGTTTAGTACATACATGATTGTATATATTAAGGTAGTGTACTCACTTATACCTGACTCATGAAGGGGAGACTTAGATATTGTCCAAATGTCATACACTTTTGTATTCCTGTCGACGCCGCACGTGACCCTATTATGGCGTCTTAAATTTTGTGATGGACGGGACACGGGCCACGTGAGGGTTGGATTTTTAGGGTCTTAAAAGCATTATAAGATAAACTTGTACCGTATGACAAACGTAACAGAAACAAGATACAATTTACGCACAGTTTTGTAGGGAATAAAAATATTTTACGTATATATCCAATTTCAACGAGGGTGGTAGGCGAAATGCTAGGTTAGGATAGGATAAACAAAATTTCTATATATCATTATATGGAATGGAGATAAAGTGCGAAATAACTTACCAAAAGTAGGTACATAATTACACTGGTTCTTATGGGATCCTTGATGGCGTACTGGCAGCGGTATTTATAAGTATTGTTTAGAGTTTAGCCATAGGGACCCCCTTGCTTCTATTAATATTATTCTCGCATGCATAATTATGATATCGATAGCTAATTTTATTTATGTCACATTGATAATAATATGTTTTAATTATTTCTTCTTATGTGTCTTACCGAATACTCGACAAGGAGGTCAGAACATAGATTACAAGAAAAGGTTTTTATTGTGGCGAAAAACATTACATGTACCTATACATTAAGAGTATTATAACTTCGCCTTTTGTCGACAAAGCTGCATTTTTGTCTGTGTATTTCAACATATAATAAATAAACTGCTCTAAATATCTAAAAATATAAATATACAATTATCCTTTTAGTTGTGTTCAAGGCAATTTGACAACGGACCAACCGTGTTAATAATTTCAACCCGGAATTTCAAAACATAATTTCACGTTATTAACTGAAACACAATTTTAACTAAAGCTCGTATTTATAGTTCCATAGTATTAAATATAAAAGACAGTAATTTAAGACATTGTGGGAACTAAATCGACAGGGTATATTCCTTGTAAAATAAAGATCTTTCCTAATATGAATATTAAGGTACCATAAGTTCTTGTTTTACTAAGCAGTGGACCGATCATTGGCCTGGAAAATTAAATGCTAATATGAAATTATTATATTCTATGTTGAATGTATCTAACAACATTATAATGAGGGATCCCCGAAATGAGAACGCTTGTAGCGATGACTAATTTTGACTTAATCGAGATCAGAATAGAACAGCTTTCAGAAAGACTTTTTTTTACTGAGGCGAGGAATGTGGAAAAAAGCAAATTACTTAAGGGATACAATTTATTTGGAAGAGGGTTCATTTGATTGGTGTCAATGTTGTTTTATTGGTGCTGTCCAGATGGACAGCACGCAGCACCAATGGATTGTAAGGCTTTAGAGATCTAAAGCCTTACAAAGACGGTATTCTTAATCCTTTCAAGGAATTGGAAGTTAATTATGGTTTGACGCAAATTCGTATTAATATCGTATTCGTATATATATTTTGATTTTTCTATTTTATTAAATATGAACGTTGAAAGGTTTAAAAAAGAAAAATGTATTGTTCGTATGATTTTGTTACACATAAGTACCTACAATTTGTTTGCACGTTTCATTTCTGTTTTATTTAATATTATATTTAGACTAAGTTTATAAAAGTAAATAAAACAGAAATATTTATCTCTAAAGATCATACTAACTTTAAAATGAGCTTTAGAAAATTATATTAAACAAATTATCTTACAAAATTTTATAGAGTATCCATATACTTAATTTCATTTAGAATAATGAGAACTTTGAGCGGTTGCCAATTTAGTAAGAATAAAAATTTCATAGATAATTTGAATGCGGTGACTCAGATCCATCCGATTAACCGGACTCAAACAACGCTAAACGCTTATTAGCCCTAATCGAGAGAAGGTAAGCGACCATGACGCTTATTATAAAAAGGCACTTAAAGCATATAATAAAGAATTTAGATTCATAAAACGCTTGATGACATAATGGGATAGATAATTTCGGGTTGAGGCGAGATCGCATGTGAAGATCGGCAACTCATGAATAAATAATAATAATATATAATGGAATCACAATTTGGCTGCCATTAAGCAATTATGCTGTTGTTACCATTATGATGTTTTCGAAATGCTTTTAATTTTTTATTAGATCATGGGGCCAAGGTGTGCTCCGATGCCAATTTAAACGGTGCCATTAAATATCAATCAAGATGCGTTAATTCTGTTGAGAATCCTTAAAACAATAGATTGTGATGTGTTTAAAAATGCATTATTAGCATAATTCCATATTTACTTAACAAGGTATAAGATATGATAATAATATGGTAGCTGTTTTTAAATTAAAAGTAAATTAACTACTTACTATTGACCTTTGTTTAACCTACGTATAACAACGGTTACGGTTCTTTATCAATAAAGCAAAATAATAATAATAATAACACTAATTATTGCTACATAGATACTAAATAATCTTTATTTATAAAAACATTTTACTTGACTAGCTAAGTGCCATTCACTGGACTCAAATCACTCTAGTATAAATATTTATTTAACTATCTACCTATTATTGATCATCTTAATAGGGAAAGCAAAAGAGAGGAGCACCTTTATGGTTTTTCGCACGTTTATGTTACTTTCCGGATACGGCTAGCCATAAATCACTTGACATGCTAAACGAAATCATTTTTAAATTGGATTTACCATTTAATTACATGATCAACGATTGTTTGATACCTACTCACTATTAGTTGTCACTCAACAGAAATTTACCATACTTACAATTGAAATTTCGAACGAGTTGACGGTGACAGACGGCTTGGTGCAACTGACCCTTTATCTTTAACACCAATGTCGATCAAAAGGCAAAATATAAAATAAGAAAAACTCCGAAAATTAGCTCGCCTTATAGCTTTCTACACAAAAGCCGAGGCCACTAATGACGTCCATTTATTGAACGACTATTTTTTTCTACCGATATACATCAGAGCAACGAAATAACCATTTTCCGGCTCCGTTCAATGGAGCGTTTCGGAACATTTACTTGATCAACATTATAACGCAGGATCTTTTACTAAATCGCATCGTGAATGGCGGTCCTTATTATTATTAATACCTGCAAAGTTCCATGAATTTGATATGAGAATATTTTTTACTTCCCATAATGGCTACTTTGTGAAGGTTATAGGTGTTCTGGATTTTTCATGACTCGGAAAATAAACTTACTCACTACAAAGAGGTAAAAGTTAGGGAATAAAAACTGTAGCATGTTTAAATATACAAACATTTATGGCTATAGGTGGAATTAGATAAGATGTTAGTCCATTAATAGTTCATAGACTTTAAAATTGAATTAGAGTTCAAAATTGAACAAATAAAATAGAAAGTAAAAAGTTTTGTTTCAAGAAGACAAAAAAAACAACAATACCCATTTGCTTATTTGCATATCCATTGGGATAATACATTGGAAAATAGAGCACAATAATAAAATTCACGATCCTATCTAAGAATATCTACAGAAAAGTTCTCTTCCTCAAACGGTTTTACAACCCCAAGTTGCATCCCTTGCCTTAAATTTAACGACTGCCTTTAAGGCGCTCTAAGTACGGCCACGTGCCGTGCCTATAGATTTTATACTGAAGTGGATTTACTAACGACATGTAAGCACCTAATGCGTTTTTTACAATCTTACACGTGAATTAATCATAGCGCGTAACTACTTCATGTGGGATCTATGGTGAGAGACCTAAGCTCAGAGCTAGCGTCAGCATGGGCACACAGGCATCAATCTTCCAGGCAGAAGTCTTCGCCATCAACAAATGTGCGGAGCTTAACCTGGATAGAAACCTAAGACACCATCATATCTACATCAACTCAGACAGCCAGGCTGCTCTGCTGGCACTAGATTCCCTCGAGTCAAACTCAAAACTAGTCTAGAACTGTAAAACAAACCTAAATGCACTGGCTAACTCCAACAAAGTCATACTTAGATGGGTACCAGGGCACTCCGACATTAACGGAAACGAAGAAGCGGACGAACTTGCTAGAAAGGGCGCAGACACACCCCTGGTCGGCCCAGAACCGTTCTGTGGAATCACAAAACGGGATGCATACTCTCTGCTCAGCAACATAGAAAAAACGAGAGCAATCGATTGGTGGAAGTTCGTCAAAGGACAAGAACACTCGAAAGCTCTAATCAAAGGGTTCAACGGCAAAACTGCTAAGGAGCTTCTAAGGCTCAAAAGATATAAAACCTGCGCAGTGACTAGAATATTGACTGGACACTGTAAGTTGAACAAACACATGTTCCGAATTGGGAAGAAACAGGATGCGACATGCAGGTTCTGCCAGGAATCAGAGGAGACTGCAATGCACATTCTCTGTTCCTGTGGACCACTAATGTCAAAAAGAAGTATCCACTTAGGGCGGCACATACTGCAACCCTATGAGGTACAGAACATTACGGCCCAAAGAATCTGGAATTTTCTGGACTCAACGGGCATTAGTAACGAACTTTAAAGGGCCGTCACAATAGATCACTGCTTGGTCGACGTGACACTCACAGGCCCACAACACCCCAACAATAAATAAAATAAATAACTACTTCAAGTGGAAATAAATATTGTTATTTATGTTTTTGTTTTTCGAAGCCTAAAGGAGATATTCCAATTACTTACAAAGATTCGATTCGAGTAGAAATTAAATAATTATATTTTCTTGGAATTATTTTTATTTGGTTAAGAATTCTATATTGCGTTCAATTTGTAATTTATACTTTATCTTAAGAGTGGCATAAAATGATTCAGCAACGTATAGCATATCAAATTTAATTTAAGTACATTATATAAGTGCCCTCAAAAACACAAATAATCATACCTACCTCAATTGAAACTTCTTTTAATTTTTACGAATAAATAAACCCCACTTAGGCTTGCCAAAATTGTTACGGTTAGTTGCTTTTTGCCACACAATGTCTCGTTATTATTTCAACACTACTCATTATTCCAACACTGCACTCATTACGTCCTATTACACCCCAATTAAAGTAAGCTTAGCCGTGCAAATGACAGTATTCCAAGAATCTCAGCGGAATGTATGTTACCCGGTAATTTCTGATTCTTCGGAAGATCCGTGATTAATTTAATTATGTGAATCATGATCACAAAAAGCGATGTTTACTGATACTCCGATGAGGCTCATTTTCCTTATACAGACAGGATTAAAATATTGTATAAGTGTTAATTATTTTCAAACATCAGCTCAATAGTACCTACTTCAATTTAATTGTTCATGCCTAAATTACAAATCATTTATTTTGATACTTAGGGTAAGGGGGAGTTAAAAAGTTCTGCGGAAAGAATATATATTTAGGCATATACATACGTGGAAATCAAAAGTCACCTTTGAGTCGAAAAGGCCGTAGTAGGAAAACTTATATTTCAAAATTAGTTGGGTTATTGGATTTTTACATCCAAGGACACTTCGTTTATTTTATCCCCATACGAGCTTACATTATTTGTTGAAGTATTCTTCTAGTTTTAGAAAATCTCGGAATAGTGATGACGAATAATAAAACCTCAAATCCCAAAATGAACTAGACGTGACCTGTACCCATTCCAATCTAGCAAAAATCTGCAAACGATCGATTTTATCGACCGAAACCATTACCAATTAAAATTTAATATATATTATGTTCAAGAAATTCATTAGAAAAGCGATAATAACGATCCGCTAGAAAAGTACGGCTAAGTTTAAATTAAACTCTTAATGTTTACTGTTTGCACCAACTTTTATGATTTCAGATCATACTTAGACGTTTACTTAATTTGAGAACAAATTTAACCTTTCCTTGTAAGTTTTGATTAATTTTCCCGGAATATCTATGTACGAGTATATTAGCGCAGTTATGCTTTGTTTTTGGAACTTGCTTTTAATAAGGAAATACATAATGGCCATAGGTGCATAAAATTATAAAAAATAAGCACTGTCTCGCCAACAAACTGCATAAGCAGTTTACCGAGTAACTTTAAAATTGATATGTATATCACTGATTTAAACTTTCACGATTTTTACTCATTAATATTTACAACGACGGGACTTAATCGCGTAAAATAAGTATTAAATTCTTCTCCGAGACCACGGGGACAACGCCGTCCTCGAAACGTCGGAGGTGAATTTAATACTTATTTTACGCGATTAAGTCCCGTCGTTGTAAATAATAATGATATGTATATATTATGTGGCTTTAAAAAAATGAAAAAAAAAATTTCAGGTTTGGGGTTCCTATTGACTATGTTAACACATCAATGGTGATGATTTCATTTGATTGCTTGAATCTCAAGAATGGATGAAGTTTTCTTACTTTTGATATCTTTTCTTTCAGCTGTCATATTATTTTGTTTTATACTACCGTTAAACAAATCACGTCCTTATCCACGCTATATCCAGGATATCCAAGCTAGTTAAGCAAATTTTAAAGCTTAAGTATGTGTCGCTAGTGATTATATTCCTAATTGGAACAATGGCTTTTAACTCCCTATTAATTTTCAAATACTTATCCAACAGTTTTCTACACAAAAGGATTAAAGCGAAAAGATCATCAGCACTTTACGTGTAAGCGAGGTATTCCTACGGAATCCTAAAAACTGAAGTGACGCTACTGCAATATCTATGCAAAAATATTCCAATATGCCCCTTGCCTGGAATTTACAATAAAATGTAGGTACTTTAGGTAGTATGGTGTTATAATATTATACTCGTAAATCGTAATAAATATTGGAAGGTCGCTTTGAGTTGGACATAAATAATCTCTGACTTGAATGAAACTCAGAGCCGGATGGTAAGTAGTGGTCTAAGAATAATATTTTAGATGATTCCCTGTGGTTAATCTTTATTTACTCACGCTGCATAATTAACAAAAGTAGCGGAGGCCGGATCCGGATAACTTCGTCACTTTTTCTTTAGTAAGTCGTCACTTTTTCTGAATATCATAATCAGTTTATAATTATGTGTAGGTAAATAAGTTGTTGAATTGATTAAAGATAAAGACACACAACACTTTTGGTTAGAGGAAACAAATCATTTAATCAAAAAGAGTAGGTGTTACAAAAACGCTATGGAGCCTACAAATGTATCAATTTAAAATAAAATCCTTTGGAAAATATCAGCACCTTCTGAATATAATATTCATACAATATACAATTTCAGGAGAAGCATCGCAAAATGGTACCATTATAAATGTATCTTAATTTAATTAACAAAATAAACATATGTATGACACAGTTCCCACGGCAGCACCCCAGCGAAATGTCAATCATAATTGACTATAAATGAGTGTGTACCATATGTTTCTATAATATACGGGATGCTCTGATATAAATATAGGTACCAGCCGGGCTAGCACGATATGAATTGGATATATCAGTGGCTTCAGCAATCAATCTTAGTGATTCTAGAGATGGTAGTAATTTTATCTAATATATAAAAAAAACACATTTTCATTATCTTGAGCTGAGATTTAACTTTAGTTACCTATTTTTTGTGAATATGTCCAATTAACCTGTAATCACCATGAAAATTAAATGCATAAATATAATTCAAATAAAATGGGACTTCGAACGTTAAATTAAAAAAAAACGGCCAAGTGCGAGTCGGACTCGCCCACCGAGGGTTCCGTTCTTTTTAGTATTTGTTGTTATAGCGACAACAGAAATACCTACATCATCTGTGAAAATTTCAACTGTCTAGCTATCACGGTTCATGAGATACAGCCTGGTGACAGACGGACAGACGGACAGCGGAGTCTTAGTAATAGAGTCCCGTTTTTACCCTTTGGGTACGGAACCCTAAAAAGCTATTTTTAAAAGTACGTTTACTTGCGGAACATCCTGTATGTATGTGGATTTGTCAGAGCACAAAACCTAGTTGGCCCTAATTGAATTCTCTTTGCCTGGGCCTGTTTCCCTCCTTGCGTGATTATTTTAGAATGATGATTAATTGAACTTTAGACCGCGTAGGTCTTTTGGTAATTAGCTCTCTTTTAAATTCCGGGTCTAATCATGTGTAGATTTATACTAAGTACTTAAGGTATGTTGACATAGCGTCCATACCATACATCGTGAAAATAGTTGACGAAACAAGTTTAAAAATTACATCATAAAACAATAGTTGTAATAATTTTACTCGGCGTATAACCCATTTGGTTTTAGATTTATAGCACAAAAAATTGCTACCACGCAAACCGTTCTTATAGGGCTGTTAGTTTGTTTGTAGGCACATTTGTATGACCATGTGGCGCGTCCTGCAGCCCAAATTTTATGACTACGGATGTTAATGTACGATATATTAAATTAAGGATTACGTCATTAAATATTACTTTGAACGGTCGGATTTTAATTTTGCTAATAGTTGGCACTAACATTTTTATATGCATACTTACTATGAGGCGTCCCAGACCGTTTAAGCGCAGCTTTAAGTGCTAACCACCGATTATCCCGATTATATGACTGCACTAAATCATGCCATACTTAGCCCCTTTCTTTGCTCTGCGATCCCTGAACTATGAACTATAAAATGGATCGCCGTTAACAATGAATATCCTTCGGGTCCTTTCAAAAAACCTTGTAAAAATTCTAGGGAGACCCATTTTATGCGGACCAGAGGTAATGAGATGGATGTGAGATATAATGCTATGTGATTTATAACCTAAATGCATATGGGGCTTAATCCAAATAGGACAGTGAAGGAAATTCAGAAATCTTTAAAATTACGAAGTATCATTTAGAGATGAAAAATTACAGTGAAAGATTTTCAAAAGACTTTTAGAATCAATACTAATAAAATTTCGATGGTATATAAATATCTAGACAAGAAATAAAAAAACGCTTCGTTGTTTCAATTTATACATTTAAGTCATCATCATCATCATCATGTCAGCCGATAGACGTCCACTGCTGGACATAGGCCTCCCCCAAGGCTCGCCACTCCGACCGATCCTGTGCCGCTCGCATCCACCGAATTCCCGCGACCTTCACCAGGTCGTCGCTCCACCTCGTTGGAGGCCTACTGGCAGTTCGTCTTCCGGTACGTGGACGCCACATACATTTAAGTAATTTATCATATTTACGACTAATAATAGCAATAAATAAACCTAATGTTTTATTGGTCCGGCGAAATCTAGGGGCACGACATTACCCCCGGCAAGACGAGCCAAGCGATGCGCGAGTTCTGAGACTTCCGAAAATTTTGATGCTAGAGGTCTGAAAATTGATGCAGATAAAAATTATTATAAATAATAAAATACATATATATTTCAGGATTTATAGTAAATCACCCCCCACCCTTTAAATTAGGAGATGGAAGATTGTCATAAGCAACTTACAAAAAGAAGGAAAATCCCACCAAAAACATTTTCATGTAAAATGACGAAACCGTGAGGCTCGCACTGTCAAAAAGTTATTAGATCTCAATGTAGCGAAGCTTCTAGCCCTAACTTGTCTTCGCAAACTCTACACCTTAGTCAAAATATCATGTGTTTTGTCAGCCCTCCGTCCGGAAAAAAATCGTGTGGGCGGCGCTGTTCACATGATATCGGATGTCGGACCGACCCCGCCCGCGCCGCACCCCCTGTGCCTCCCGCGCGTCAAGTGAGACCCTCAAATGGCACCAGCTGCGGTCGTGGCCGACAGCCGACTAGTGTGAACAGAGGCACCGACACCCGATTAAAAATCGTCCCGATAGCCGACTAGTGTGAACAGAGGCGCCGACACCCGATTAAAAATCGTTCCGACATCCGACATAGTGGGAACGAGCTCTAAGGTGAAAAATGTATGCAGTGTTCATTACTTTTTTGTAACACAATAGTTCTTGAACTAACGACGACTAAGTTATTTAAGTAATAAAAATATTGTAAAAATATATTTCTTCAAATATTTTTTTAATCTAAGCCCAAAAGAAACTTTATCGCGTCAAATTGTATCTACGGGGTGGGTCAAAACCGTTGACACTATTTTTTTAAATATTTTTCTTATTTGACGCACCTTGTACAAAATGTCATTAAAAACTATAATTACAACCATTTAACTAAAATAAAGCGTATTATCTTCAAAATATTATCCTTTATCTTTGCCACACAAATGCAAATGTTTGTTAAAATTGTCAACAACATGCGCAGTAAAAAAAAAGAATTTTTGAGCGAACCTGCAAAGACACCAGAAACTTACGTGATTTCATTTGTGTGCTCAAAAACAATCCGCGTCTGAACTTAAATACCTTTTAGTTGTATTGACGCTCCCAGCACCTTGCAAATGACAATGCATTGATAAGTGAAACGAAACAGAGTCCCAGACAGACATTTATTTTGTGCAAGTTCTAGGGAAAAGCCTTTAGATACACAACCGTTGAGTGTCTAGACGAAACAACAGCATGTTAGCTGCTGATACTGGAGTAAGCTGGAATTAGGGGGATCTTAGAACGAGCGATTCTAAGTTCAAAACTACATAAAGAGAGCTTTAACAGAGTTTTTTTAGACTATGCGTTAAGCAAAGAGAGTATATTTAAATAAACGCGTCTCTTATTTTATTACATATGTTCATATTGATTGGGTAAAATAATAGGTATCTATACCATATAACGCAGTCTTCATCAGTACCCGTACCACGAGTCACTGACAGTGTCAATACTGACATAATATGTATATTATACGCTAACGTCTACGTATTACGTACTTACGTACTTTCTATTTAATATGCCAGTACGAGCGA
The DNA here is from genome assembly GCF_947568885.1 of Cydia strobilella. Lineage (NCBI taxonomy): Eukaryota > Metazoa > Arthropoda > Insecta > Lepidoptera > Tortricidae > Cydia > Cydia strobilella. The sequence goes on from NC_086050.1 coordinate 15,100,627, forward strand.
GATGCATAGAAATTAAGTAACGTTAGTGATGGCTACCAATGAAAAAAAACAATAGGCTTCGTTGTAAACTAACCGATGATGATATCCGCAACAGCTAGGCTTCGTCATTTAAACGAATAATAAAGTTAAATAAATCCTGTTTATTCTGATGGTAATTAATTGCTTACCATCACGCGATGCGTCTGCTCATTTGCCTCCTATACCATTAAAAATAAAACTTTTGTTAAATTTTACTCTTCATAACACACACACCCACATTGAACGAGCGAGAATGCATCTACTAATGAACGAACATAACAAGGAATGCACGTTGATATTAGTAACAGATGTCGTTCAGTTAGCACTGCTCCGACCATCAATCTATCTAATGAGGAAGACAGTGCAACTAATTATTCTTTTGACGTTAAAAGAACCGTTCGGATTCAGACTGCACCAGAATTATTGCAGCAGTATTTCGTCGCGACATTTGCTGCCGCAAATGCCAAGAATCCAGACAGCAACAACGATTTTGACAATTGTGGCAGCAATACAAATGACAGTAATGTACTGCAGCAGTAATGCTGGTGTAGAAATCTTATTAGTTATATCACATAATATTTATTTACATGGCAGATTATGAGGCCGTAGCCACGAAGACAGTCGTTTATTCAACAAACGCTACGGGATATGCAAACTGAAAGCTAGTTGTTCGGGCATTGTAATCTTTTTCATATAAGGGTATGCCGTTTCGGAGCAAATTCGGAGGCAGATTCAAAACCTCTGACTGTCAATCACTGTGGCTCGGGCGCGGCCTGCAAGGCATGTTCGTCTGTGCGTTATTATTTCCAAAATTCGGTATTTCGGTGTTTTCTGCGAACAATCAGTTTACAAGGCGTGTCTGACGACCTCTCAAGGCCCTGGAAGTGCTAGTTAGCTGAAGAAGGACCAGGATCCCCGAAATCATCGGCGTGTGCTCAAGGTTAGTGGCTATCACATATTGGTTGATTGCAATGCCTGACCAGTTTTTAATACGCTAGGGAACCTAGGACCAGCTGAGTTATCGAAGGGTTCATACGTGAACACTAGTATCTAAGTGGCATTGGCGTTTCCTATAAACTATTGTCACTTGGCTATTGTAATTGGCTACATCACACGACGAATTCAACATAACAAAGCAAGAAACTATAAAACTATTTAGATAACATTTTTACGATTATAGACGGTTGCACTGGAACTTTACTATGCAATATTTTTGAATAGAAATTTATATAATACTCGTACTACGCTTCTTTTCTTATTATTCTCATAAAAATAACCTATGCAATTATTTTAATAAAAATCTGTCAACAAAAATTCACCGTACCGTTTCACTCTGCACCTCTGCATTCGTCCCTCCATTCCGCGTCAACGCAAGCCCTAATTAGTCGACATCCGACACCGAAAGTTCTCTAAACAAAAAAGTCGCATATTTATATGAATAAAATTTCACATAAGACCTTTTAAATAAACCCAGCCTCGCAGCTCCCATAGGAAACTTGGACGCAGAGGGAGCAAACCAGGTGTGAAATTGTGGTTTTTGTTTAACTATTTAATTTTGTCACGAGACGGTTTCGTGCTTGTTTTAATTAAAAATTCTAACTGGTTATGAAGTAGAAAATTAAAAACTTGCTTTTTTAACAGTTCGTTACTTATGCTATGTCAACGTTGCTCATCATTCTAGTTGTCTGCGTACATAAAATCTGTGAGAATTACGACTTCAGCAACATCTGGCGGTTTAAAATCGACTTAAGTACTAGTTTCGGGGAGGAAAATAAATGTGAGAAAAACCTTGAAAGGTCTGAAAATTATCTGAAGCTTTCGCTTCAGTCAAATCGATGTTATTCTCAATTATTACTTTATTAAAATTAGGATGCCGACCGGAATACAGACGGCACAGTTATTGCGAAAAAAGAAAATCGAAATTTCGCTATCTACCTTTTTATCGCTTAGTAGGCCCTCAGATTCTTAGCGAGCCACGATAAACAGTCAGAAGGACGATGATGATGACTATGACTAAAAAATTTTGCTTTCATATAAAATAAAATAATTAATATTACAAACACCTCGTTAAACGTAAACAACAATCGCAAGTTTTTCCTGTTGAAACAGGAACCGAGGAACCAGAGTCCAGTCGTTTTAGAAAACTAAATCAGTTAAACTTCCTAACAATGTGTTTGGCAATATAGAACTAGATGACTCCACATAGCTGTACAATCGCAAACTTCACCCTTTTGTCCGCCCCACAACCGAATGTACTAATTAGAACCCCTCAGTAACCTTCACAACCTGAAAGTACTTACCTGCCGAGAAATTCAAGTGAACTTAGGATGTTTTGCTTCTAAGTTTTAAATTATCTGCAGAAAGTTCCCGAACTAGGATGACCTGCGGTGCAGTACCTAGTAGGGTGTAAAATTGTTGCGTTCCTTTTGCTTTGCAGGGGAGCTGCAGCGAAGTGCTTACATTGAAGAAAATGTGCGACAGATAAGGTCTCATCTGCTTCTAAAATATGGTTGGGATTTTTCTTGAGTTGGTATTACTTGATATTGCAATTAATTGCTAGGAGTAAGTAAACTTTCGGGCTCACTAGTTTCGAAGTATAAAAGCTGAAATATAAAATTCTATTTAAAAATCAAATAATTCATTCAAATTGCTAACTTAAACCAGGTTAACCACGCAGTGCAAAGTCTATGTCGAACCGTAGGAAGCATTTAAAACTTTTCTATTGCAAACTGCTGAGGACATTCTGTAATTACTGCATTGAAACTGTGAACCAGAGTCCATTCATCGGCGCCGTTATTCTACTATTCTAGATAAAAAAGGATTAAGTGCCGTTTTATTTGTATTAAGTTATATTCTTTAATTTATAGCCTTAATTTTATATTGAAGAACAAGATCAGCTGATAGTTCGGGGCATGATTTGGTTGTAGATGATTGGATGAATTTAAACTTATTATTGGGATTTCGATTTTCGCTTTAAACTTTGATTTTGAAAATTTGGAGACATTAAGTATACTGTTTTTAGATGGATCCAAATAAATGCATGTGATTCATGTGAAACTTGAAAATTCGATCAATATTTTTAAAGTGATTGTTTGGACCTAGGAATAATTTGACAATCAAACAAAATGATTAATCTTACGAGAAAGCTAAACTTTTTGACTATTTGTCTATTTGAGTTTTATTATTTTACTCTAAAGAGTCAGTAAGCAACGTCACAGCGAGTTGGCGAGTCAAACAGACCCCAAGTTTGCAGCGCAAAGTGCAGTATGTTAATAATATAGAAAGACTATGTTATTTGTAAGAATTGCATGTGGTTTGTCAACTAAACGACATCGTTGTTTAATTGTCCGTAACATAAGAGGGTCTTAATGTATACTTAATTCTGTCATATTTTGATTATGATGTGAAATTTTATATCATTGGAGACCCCTTGGCGACGCGACCATAATTTGCGCACTTAGCTTTACTATTACCGTACTTTTGAACTCAAATTGGCACCAAGTGACAGGACATGCTTTTAAAACTGGAATGCATTTTATTTCGTAGACACTTGATTGATTGAAATATTATTTTTAGCTAATAATCTATAAAATACTAAGTGCAGCTGGCTTGGCTATAACATCATTTTTACAAGAAAAGTAATCGTAAGTGCATAACAAATTGTAGATTTAATGCACTTATAATAGATACGTTAAGGGCTACCTAAAACATATATTATGTATTCAGCTTATATAGTAGCGTATGAAACAACGCGTCAAAAGTATATGTCATCCTCGTACACTTTTCTAAATAGCGATAAATCTCTAGTTTGCGTTCAAAAATATTTATAACAGTACATGTAGAAACATATCTATTTTTATCTGCTAAAGAATGGTTGATATTTTTGAAGTGTAGTCTGATTCGTTACTTTTGATGCTGACTGTACTTTGAGAAAAGTGACATGTGTCAATTGAAGTACTTAGTATATAAAATTCGCCGGTAGGTATAACTAATTTTCGGTACACACCTACCTATACTTCTTATAAAATAACGTAAATTAAACTCAGTACTTACTTAAAGTAACTCGTGGTTTCGTTAATTAATACATTAAAGTATTACTATGACGTTTTTCAATAATTAGGAATAAAAGTGGTTTAATTATTAAATTAAATTTGAAATTCGAAGTGCAATTGGGTCTTAAATAGTTATTTGTTATACAAGGGTGCAAAGTTGTATTTTACCCGCGAGTGTAGAATTGAAACACGAGCAAGCGAAAGGATTCTATAGGTGAACCACGAGCGAAGCGAGTGGTTCTAAAATAGAATCCTGAGCGTAGCGAGTGTTTCAACACACGAGAAGTAAAATACATTTGCGCCCGTGTGTAACACAAAACTTTTCACCTCACTATAGCGAGGAAAGTGCAACATCCACAGGCGTTAGATCATCTTCATCACTGGAATCACTCATTTATTTACGATATTATAACAGAAAACTGGTAGTTGTGTATTTTTACGCGAGTCGGTAAGAAAAGGTTTTAAGTAAAAAAATTGTTGACAATGTTGACATTTCTGATGTATGAAATGTCAACGATGCGTTTTGAAAATGCATCGACTCAACTTGTGCGTTCAGAATTATATTTAACATCATTATAAAAAAAAAAACGTTTCTTATGGAATTTTAAGGTTTATGACTTAAAATCATTAAATAAAGCTAAATTTGGTATTTTTTTTTATATTCTCAAACCATTTATTTAATGATAATTAATATCGAACGAACCATTATCATGAGCGTTTTACGTTTTGTTATCTGTCAAGCTACTTAAACACGCTCCATCCAAGGTCAAATTACTTTCCCCACTAGTGGATAAAACGCGTTTTTCCCCGCTTGTATTGAAGGATAAACGACAACTTTCCGAGCTAGTGAGGGGAAAAGAATTTTATTATTTAACAAAGAAAATTTTTAGTACTCATCTATCTGTATATCTGTATATCTTAGTTATTGAGTCCTTTACTTCCACTTGACTTCACTTACCATAATTCTAGCACAGTGTCCATTTAGAATGTTAAGACTCGTAACTCTCACAACCCATTATGAGATTTCCTAGCTAAATATTCTAAAGCTTAACCACCTAAACCTCATGCTTAACCATAAAGTACGGTTTGCAACAAAATACGCTTCTCAGAACCAAAACGTCTTGTATTTCATACATTTTAGTGTTACATATATGACATTGCGTAGTTAATATGCATAAAATGTGACGCAGAAAATGAGCTGTCGGCCAGAAGCGTGATTGACTGCTTATTGCCCTGTAATTGGATAGCTCGAGTTATTACCATACTGTTCGTTTGAATTGTGAAGACGCTGCGAAACCACGAGTGGCAATGACGGGGGATTTTATGTAGTTCACGTTCGTTTGAGAGGCGAAATAGGTTGCAGTTTAATCATAAGCAAATTATTTTGAGTCTTGTTCTCTGTACGTAAGGTTTAAACTTTCAAACTATAAGTACCTACAGAAGTTTTTTTTATAATAGGATATGGGATACTTTTACATACCTGTTGATGTTTTGCGTAGATTTGTTAGACAATTGTAATGCTCTTCCATTTTGTCCTCTTGGTTCTTTCTTGTTGCTTTTGACCAGCAGGTTTACCGCTAAAAGTCATTTGTCTCAATGGCTATAATTCATTTTAAAAGGTTTTCTCAGGTTGTATTCTTGCGTGCTATTTACTTACATATAAGCGATACTTAGTTTTGTCGACATTAGGAATTTAAGAATATATAAATTATCAAATGTTTACAACTTACGAGAGTTATCTACGAGTAAATGTTACATTCGGATTGTGACAGAATTGCTGTGCTGTAATAAGATTGGTAGTAAAGGTTACATTTGGATTACTACTGCAGAAGTGGGAAATGGGCGACATCTTTGTCAATTTCGGTTATCAGAAAATGTTATAAGTATACCACCTTTGCATATCATTATAATGGAATATACATATTAATTTAGCAAACTCACCTGCGGTTCTCTCAATGACCGTTAAGTATGTATCATTAACAGTAATCAATGCTTCCCCTAAAATTGATTATAATCCAATTATCAAGCCCAGATAAACCCATTCAAAATACACGTGCACTTTAAAAGTAATGATAGATATCATTAGCCACGCATCCTAAGGGTTCCGTATAGAATAAATATGCGAATCACTCTCAAAATGTCGCTAAAGCGTACATAATTCTCAAACTGAAACCACATGTTTTGTTCACATTGAATAATAATAGATTGCCACCCCTAGATTGAGACCGCGCCACAGCGAAAAAAATTCAAGTTGGATTTTGGTTGTAAACGCGCAGTACGTAAAGTTTAGCTGCATGTTTTGTTTACCTTATGAATGTGCGAGCGTAGGGTAGGGCTGTTCAGTAAATTAGGATAAAGGGGTCAGTAGTGGGTCAGATAAAGACGGCTGCAACAAATTGTGTGCTCTTCGCTTTTGTTATCGGTCCCCGCTGTACTTAATTGTCCTTTTGTACGGCGCCGGACTCGCCGATTGGCCAGGATCCATTGAATCTGACCTGGACTTGAAATTATACCGTCATTAGAGAATATTGAACGTAAGCATTACGTGTCCCATTTCAATTAAGGAAAACAGAATTCTGAAAGAAATCTGGGGTAGGTTTTTTTCTTGGCTTCTAAGGAAATTGACGTGACATCACCCTTGCTTTTTGTAGTGATGTTTTAATATTAAAGGTTACATTCGGATGGTAGCTGCAACTGCATTACTGCGGCGACATTACTGCTGCGGCAGCGGTGATGTTGCCGCTGTATCTGACAATTTCCTTCCGTTACCCAAAAAACGGCAAAAAAATCACGTTGTTTGTATGGGAGCCCCACTTAATTAAGTATTTATTTTATTCTGTTTTTAATATGTGTTGTGGCAACAGAAATACATCATCTGTGAAAATTTCAACTGTCTAGCTATCACGGTTCATGAGATACAGCCTGGTGATAGACGGACTGACAGACATACCTACGGACGGACAGTGGAGTCTTAGTAATAGGGTCCCGTTTTTACCCTTTGGGTACGGAACCCTAAAACTGTATCGAGATGAGAGATTACGAAATCGCGATGACTACGAAAAGTTATGTGACTATCTTCATACATTATTTTTGTTTTTAATTGGCCTTTTCTCTCAACAATTGTCATGGAACTGGAAATCGCGTTAGTTAGTGTTACAAAAATGGTAAAAATCTATTCGTCTCACGTGTTTTTACGAGCCTACAATTTTACGTGTTTATACTGGTTTTTATTGAAACCTACGCGGCGTCACCTACAGAAACATCCACGAAAGGTCACGCAAAAGAAACGAAATTACACGACAAATAGATTCAGTAATTCTTATATGTAGAAGCAACAGAATGTTTTATAAGGTCATGATTTCGTTTGTATTAATCAAAACATATGTAGTAAATATAGGTATCAGCTGTCGTAGTTAAGCTCATTGTATACAATTTCCTAAACATTTGAAAAAAATTCAGTGATAAAATCCACATTGTATTTATAGAAACTGTTAGTTTATTTGTAAATTGCGATCTTTTGATTACCTAATCGAAACATGGAAAATATCAAATTAATAATATGTAGTTTCGAGAATCTCATTGGAATAAATCCCATTAAACCTGCAGTCGAAACAAAAGCTGCATGTCTAAACCACTGGGCTACCATAGTACCTATACTTAAACAAGAATCTCCAAACTCTCAATAAAGCTGTCCACACACTTACGTTACTCGAAAATCGCAATAGCACTTCGCGGACGGACAATCGCATTAGCACACGCCTCAAAAACCGGTTTTCACCGCGAATAGCCATCCTAAATAAACAATAACAAGGGGACAGCTTTTAAACGATCTCAACGGCTCAGCTGAGAGATTAGCCCACCCTAATAACCAATTTAATTCTACATCTCGCCAAAATCCCTTACACACCTATTTATTTCACAATAAGGCTTATTATTACTTGGTTCGCAAGTATATTGGTTGTAAAATTATTAGCTACGCAGATGGGTTTGCTTGATAGGTGGTTATAGAGTTTTTGACGAGAGAAAGGGTGGAAGTACGTGATTGAACCACATGCTAATGGTGTGTCGTGTTTTGATTTTTGTAACATGATATTACTCTAAAAATTTACAAACTGAATAAATAATAGCAAATGTTAAATAGGTTATTATTTTGACTACTATTTCAGAAAAACATTTTTAGACATTATTAGTTCTCCTCCTGTACATAATTCACTAGACCCTTATATAAATATAAATGAAATTCCGAACGGCAAACCGTGAGTGACAAACACAATTTTCGTTCTTAAAACACTAACTTTTTATTAAGTAACTCCATTTCATTCTATTAACAATTGCCGGCTTATGCCAATTATATATAAGTTAAAATGGGGTTTATTGTTTCACTTAACATAAAGCTGTAATTCATAGGACCTAGTTAATTAAAAACAATGTAAAATCAGGTTCAAATGTGCTTTTAACATGCAAAGTTAGGCAAAAAGCGCGTGATTTAGTGTACTAGGAATGTGTTAACCTACATTCTGCTCTTACTCCTTGCTGATTCCTTCGTCGTTTTCCAAATCAAACACTTTTGTCATCATCACTTAAAAGTTTTTGTAATGTATTATGTATGTGTATTTAAAGTCTGTGCGGAAAGAGAAGAGTTATAGAATGTGTTATTTCCCTTATATTCCACGATCTTTATCTTCTCTCACAGACTATTTCTGCTGGTATTCCGTTTTCGCTAGGCAAGTTGGTTTTTTTATTTCGGCATATCTTATCCGCTAATATCTGTTTCGCAAGTAACACATACGCCTTTTAAAAATAACTAGCGAAAAATGACCTAATTCTAACTTGATATTTGTTGATCTATGATTCTACACAATTTTTTTTATCTTACTTAGTTTCTTAAGTGAGTGACAATAGCTATGGCAATCAGAAGGTGGTGATCAGAAGATCTCGGATGACCAAAGCCACCTTAAAACAACTCAAGAGGAAATTGAGGACCAGATTAATAGGTTCGTACCTATAGGTAGTATTTTTGCATCATCAGAAATATAGACAATGAAAGAGTCACTTGAGATGTAGTGAGTGTACAAAGCGTTCCAGATATATCAACATAAGTCACTTACAAGTAATTTTATGTCTTAACTGGTTTTTCTTTCATACCCCAAGTTCTGTATCCTATATATCCACAGTAGCGTAATTGACCACTTTAAAATATCGAAATCTTAGAGTACAGATTTCAGATATTTATGCTTATAATATAAAATTACAATATAAATTATCCTAAACTAATCTACACGAATTTATATTATGATCGTCAGTACATATAATTTACATTATTTGATACATGAAATAAAACTATGAGAACGGATTATATCGCGTATATTGAATTTTTATACATCCCGACGTTTTGAACCCATTACAGTGTTCGTGGTCAAAGGGTGACTCCAAAAGTCGGGGTCGGGGGGTTCAAAAATACAGTTTAATTACATAATTTACATTACATTATCAAATAAATTCAAAAATACAATTTATATATATATATTTTTTTATATCATAATTATTATTTTATTATTTTTTACATTTATTTATAAATGTCTGAGTAAGTAATCAATTTCAACAATTTTATCCATTTATGTCAAAACAAAAATTCGGGAGTAACTAATTACGAGTATCTCCTAATGATCGTCATGTTCTAAATAAAAACTTTACAAAGCAGACTTTAGTATCGGTCTATCGAAACTGGAGTAAGGTCAATGTGGAGAAGACCGTCTATCAGATAATATTTCTAGCTCTTGCGTTTGTGTATACATACTCCATTTACAGAAGGTCGTTGGGGCACAAGGAGCGTAGCTCTTCTTTCTGTAGTTAAGCGAGAACTTATACAAATACGATAGATCTTGCCCTTCACGGTCTTTCCAACCAAAAATTGTATATTATGCCGGTCTTCCTCACCTATATTCCTTATGTACTACGTAAATGGAATAATGGAATACTGTTCTCATCTATGGGCAGGGGCACCCCAATACCAGCTTCTCCCTCTGGACCGCATCCAACGAAGAGCGACTCGAATTGTCGACTGCCAGCGTATTTCGGAACGGCTTGACTCCTTGGCGCTGCGTAGAGATGTGGCCTCGCTCTGCATTTTCTATCGCGTGTATAACGGGGAGTGCTCCGAGGAATTGTTCGGATTAATCCCTGCAGCTTCTTTTCGCCATCGCCCTACGCGACAACATTACCATCCTCACCACTTAGATGGTTGGCAGTCCTCAACTGTGCGTTTCTCTAGAAACTTCCTGCCTCGCACAGCTAAACTGTGGAATGAACTGTCGCCTGCGGTATTTCCAGGCCGATATGACCTTCAAACCTTCAAAAAAAGAGCGTATTCCCATCTTAAAGGCCGGCAACGCACTTACAACCCCTCTGGTGTTGCGGGTGTCCATGGGCGGTGGTAATCGCTTACCATCAGGTGATCCGTCTGCTCGTTTGCCTCCTATTTCATAAAAAAATATATATATATACCTACTGTTATATTAGGAACTAAGATAGGATATAAATGTTTGATCCACCAACCAGAAATACATGAGACGAAAACAAAGATTTACGTAATAATTAATTGGCAAATCCTAATACGCCTAATAAGACCAGGAAATCTACATACAAACAAACATTGGTCCTCTGTGGGCTTAAACGCAAATGTCTCAGTAAGCCGTCCGAGAGCAAAATCTCTTAATTTACGCCCCAAAAGGGATTTGCTAAAGCTAAACATTGTTCGCTAATTATAACGGGCGCATATGCTTTCTGTCCCACGGGGATCTTGCCAACTTAACGAGCATTTGTGTGTGACGCGATTCGGTTTGAATGTGGAATTAGAAGTTTTTTAAGCGAGTGTGTTTTGTCACAGTTGAATTGAAGTGACAGGCGCGATATCACCAGGTTGGCAATTGACACCTGACAGTGTAAATTTTCTGTAAATTTCTAGGTCAATAAGTTAGGGCATATTTTATTTACTTGTTGACTAGAATTTTCAGGTTACAACTGTCACAGTGGTGTAACAGCCAGCTTAGCACAGGGAGTGCCACTGCCACGACAATATCTCGCCCACGAGATAGAATACCTGTTCCTCTCTTGTTAATACAGATAGAAAAATACGGGGTTAATATCATAATAGCTATTTGTGCAACAAGTGCGGAAAGTATGATTTCCGACGAGTGAAATTCTATTCAAGAGCGAACAAAGCGAGCGAGTGTATAAAGGAATAGGTGTATAAGGAGTCGGAAATCATCTTTACGCACGTGTATCATACAATGTTTTACTATGCATTGTGCGAGTAGATTTAAAAAAAACATATAATGGCAAATAAGTTTAATTATTAAAAAATTGAAAACAAAAAGCACTAGTGCAGAAAAGTAGTAACTTTATGCATGATATGGCTTCGTAGGAAACGCACTTTTCGAGCACATGCATTGTAAAATATTTAAGAGGACATCAAGCCCGTTGGAAAAGTATCTAGATGATTTTTAAACGTGCAGTTATTTTGACTTTTAATTATTGATTTGATTAATATTTCGATATAACGATACTCACTTATTTTTCTATACAAATCAGTTTTTTTTTTAAATTCAGTTTTAAATAAACTTTGACGAAAAAGAATCCTAGATAACGTGATTTTAATTGGCAAAGTTCGTTCACGATCGCAAAACTCAATGAGTGCGTAATTCAAAAAAGAAGAAATACATTTTAGGGTTCCGTACCTCAAAAGGAAAAAACGGAACCCTCATAGGATCACTCGTGCGTGTGTTGTCTGTCTGTCCGTCTGTCACAGCCTATTTTGTCCGAAACTACTGGATTAATTTGTAAGTTTGTGACCCAAAGACGGACATGTAACGTAAACAAATGAATTTTAAACATGGGGGCCACTTTTATTGTTTTATTTGTGAAAATCTCTCTTGCGGGCTTACAGGTGGCCCCAAAACGCTCACAAGATAATAATATTATGTAAAAGATAAAATGCAGTTTTATTTCACGAGTAACTATCGCGGTAACCGAAGACAATTAAAAAAAAAAAAAAAAAACAGAACTAGGTATACAATATTTTCGCCAAACTGAAGACAGTTTGTTAGCGAATAGTGCGCTCTCACTTTTATGTGTACTTTCTTGAGTTTCTTGAACTACATACAGAGTACAGAACAAACTATAGGTATCTACTTACTAGGTTTACTTATTATTTATTTATTTATTAACATTATATCGGTATAAAATAAAGTTCCTCCTTACGTCATAACAGTAACTAAGTAATTTTATAATTACCAACAGTTGCATTAACATTAAAAAAAAAAAACTCAATTTCAAATGTACTTTCATAGCCGATTAGACAACAAAATGAAAAACAAACCCCAAAATGAAATACACACCCTTTCATTTGACAGAAAAAAACATAATTACCGTCCAAATGAATTTATGACCGTACATTTGGTCTGTCAATGTTTGCGCTTACAATCCTGAACTGGATTTATCTTAGGCACTCTGAAAAGGTCATATGTTACTACCAGATGTACGTCGCTTTTGCCTTTCTATAACCGAGTAGAGTCGAGGCGGTGTATTTGCATATTTCTATTAACGTGGAGATGTCCAGCCCCTCGTGTTTAAAATCAACATGGCGAAATATGTTATTTAACAACATGGTATTGTCACAAATGTGATATGAAATAGAAAGTGGTCGTAGATTTTGAACTTGAAAAGCATTCTTAAATATCCTTATCTACACACGTCATGAGACACAGCGATCGAACCTTTCGTTCCCACCTATGGCCGCCGCTCGCCGCTGCAGCCGCCGCGCGATGTCGTGGCCGGGCCGTAAAACCGCAAATTACGGCTAGTATAGCTAAAAAATAAACTACAAACTGTTTTGTTACAAAAATATATATAATTTTTTTTTATTAAACGAAATAACTCGGCAACGGAAAATTCTAGTATCAAAACTCAATTATACTTCTTTATTTAATCATTGTATTTTTCTTTCTTCTTTTAGTAACAAGTTTCATAATTATGATACTTAAGAATTCCTTAACGATTTTTTGCGACCGGCGAACAGGGAAATCTCTAACTAGTAACGACAGATGCTGGGTTTTAATTAATGAGACTTTTTTTTGGATTCCTTCAAAGATTTTTCCTTTTAAAAAATTAAATTAAAATTCAATTTATTTCGAGTAATATTATTGTAATTATGAGTCCCTGCATAATTACAATAATATTATATTACAATAAAAATAAAAAATAATTTTTTTTTTTTTACTTATACCGTTTCACCAAACTGATCTTTGAGTGTACACGTACCGATAAGGTACCGCTAACATTCCGAATACACCGTAATACAGCAGTAATGCTGCCGACTGCATTACTGCAGGAAACGTCAAATTGCGACTGTCAAACGTCAATAAGTGGATGGATAAAATTACCCTTTAGAGGTTTCCTGAAGCAATGCAGTCGGCAGTATTACTGCGGGAGTATTGCAGCGCGACATTTCTGCCGACTGCATACGGTCGCAAATGTCGAAATCGAAGTTGCTGCCCGGATTTTTGACATTTGCAGTCGGCAGTAATGCTGATGCAGTCCGAATTCGAATGTTACCAGCAGCGCTGCTATTACAGCATTAGGTACTGTTGCAACGTTGCCTTTCTTTCAGAAACTTGTTATTTGATATTAATTACGTCCAAACAAAGTGGATAAGTAAATTGGTTTGGTTTATGAATTTTGTGATTGATTATTTTTAATTATTTTTATTTCTACTTGTAAATAGTGTGTAGGTACATAATATGGACTATTTGTCTGCAATAAACGATTACGATTAAATTCATACCACAAGTGGACGACTAGTCTGGCCTAGTGAGTGACCCTGCCTGTGAAGCCGAGGGCCCTGGGTTCGACACCCGGTAAGGGCATTTATTTGTGTGATGAACACAGATATTTATTTGTTCCTGAGTCTTGGGTGTTTTCTATGTATTTATGCATATGTATATTATATATATATATATATATATATATATATATATATATATATATATATATCGTTGTCTGAGTACCCATAACACAAGCCTTCTTGAGCTTACTGTGGGTCAATCTGTGTAAGAATGTTCTATAATATTATTTATTTATACTTTCGCGTCGTTTTCCAACGACTTCCTCTAAACGTGCTTAACAAATCTGGCAAAATTCTGACATCTCTAAGGGTCGGACAAATAAAGAACGCGACGGCGATATGTTCATTAAAGTGGTTCAAATTCCATTTACTCCATTAGCCAGATATTTTAATTGTGTGTTGTCCCTTCCGAAACTTTGCAGCTGGGCCGTCGCGCTATTTCAAGACAAATTGCTTTTACTGATTCCGAAATTCTATATTTAAATGTGTGAGTTTAGTTGAAATATTGGGCAAGTTATTTAGTTTAGTCGGGAACGGAAAATCTTAAGATATAGTTAAGAAAAACATGTGACACTAATTAACTGACTTTAAATATGTCTCGATGGTTTTTTTCGCAAAATATTAACAGTAGTGCAGTGCGTAACAAATTGAACTGTGTGTTGCTTGGGAAATGATATTATAGGCATAAAAATATACTTGCCGTATTCGTTTATTTTGTCAACTGCGACACAAACAAAACATTTAAATAAATTTACCCTAGGTAAGTACATGTAATCTAATATATTTTCCAATCAAAAACTCGGCATATTTCAATCACATAAAATTCACAATTTTATCAGTTATCGCACTTCATCGCAATATTTCACACATATCAAACGCACCCTCAACCTATACCCCAATTTTATTATCGAGGTATAAATCATATTCAAATGATAATTCAATAACGAAGTGATTTCTGACCCGTGCTATGTGGGGTCGAGATAAAAGAGTATAATCCGGATAGGCATAAAATTATACCGCCACGCCACGGCCCGCTTGGGACAGCTTATTTAAGACCAAATTTATGCCTAAATAGATAAGTCTATGCGTTAAAGATTTGCGCCGTTGAGAAAACTTACAGTAAGTTCGTTTACTGCTGCTTCGGTCTTTATCTATAAATTGTCAGTTACTTTGTTTCAACTGGGCACCTGACACCCCCTTTTTACGCATCGAACAAAATTGTGTACATATAAAAAAAATATGTTTAACTCCTATTGCATAAGAAACGATTTTCAAACAAAGAGGTTCTTAGGTTATACAATTTAAAATAAAGTTCGTTACTTCTTTTTGTGTGTTATTGTTTAAGTATACCTATACATTTAAGGAAAAATAATAAAATATCAAATAAACTAGGAAACTATTTACTTACGTGCATTAAATTACTAGTAGAAAAAAAAACTCTTTGCTATGCCTAACTGTTGGTATTAATAATATCGAAATGAATGAAGCTTATAACCGATTGCTATTTATAACGTTACCTCAATGTTATATTTGGCTAAACCCTCTGACCCCTGAATCCAAGACCAACACCCCATTTGCTATTTATGCCAGCTGGCCTACTGTGATTTTATCTGCCCGCGAAATGGCTAGAAAACCTAATAGAAGTTATTTATGTGCGTTGCTTATCACTAATGTGGCTAGGCGCGTGGCTGCTTATTCAATAAAAACAATTTTAAACCAAATCGTAGAATTAAAAATAATAATATAAATTATAATATAATCAATTTAAAACCACAGACCCATTATTATCAGATCAGTGGAGATGAAAATATTTTAATTTAATTTAATGTTTTCTTTTATAAAATATTGCACATAATTATGTATTATTTAAGCGTGTTATTTTATTATATTAATTGTTTTTCGACTCCAATTTTATTATAAAATGTCTTGCCGGGAGAATTTTTATGACTACATTTCTAAATAAAAAACAAACACTTTTTGCTAATACGAAGTTGCATCATTTAGAACGCTGACATCATAATCTCAGATTCAAGAGCATTAAGGAAACTCGTCAAAAATAATTATATGAGCCTTATCTTGCGGGATCTCCTTACTAGGAGCCACTCGAAGAGTTCCACTTTGAATCTTCTGGCTCTGTGCCAAACAGCAGAATATTACAGGGAACGGGCATGAACTGCAGGGGGCAGCACTGGAGCCTTTAAGCTTCCAATGTAGCCCACAAGATGGCAGAACCTACAATGTACAAAAAAACGTACGTGAACGGCAGAGGGCAGCACTTGCTTTGACGTGAAGTGTCAATGTACAGTTTATGTTTCCGAGTCAGACAACAAGATGATAGACCCTCCAACGCGCACGGCTTCTATCAGCGCTTGACGATAACTAGACAGGAGTAGCGCACGCTGATAATATTCTGCTCGACGGCACAGACTCTATCATCAGATCAGCTCGATGGTACCAAACTATTGTATTTTCATATGTATTAAATACCTTGTAAATTTACAAAAGGAATAGTTAAGAAAACAAACAAACAAAAAAAAACGAGAAATAATTAAGAACACAAACAGAATAAAAAACAAATATACAAGAATAAAACATTAAGAAACAAACAAATCAGTATCATAGACAATTATAATTATGAACGGGACCATACCATGCTTCAAAGTTACTTTGTAGCTACTAGGTTGTGTTAAAAGTGAAAAACATTGAAATTTTGATCCAGAGTATCAAATTTGATCCCTCTTCCTTTTTTCCTTCAACTCCATATCGATGTATCCGTTGACAACGTCGACGCCTCCGTGCGTCATATTTGCAAAAATGCGGCCCTTCTCAAACGGGAACCCTGGCGGGATGGCCGTGGTGGGTATTGTCATGTTGTACAGGTGGTAGTCGCCCTGGTGACAACAAGAAGTGATTGGGGTAAGACATCAATAAGATAAGTAGCACATAATATACATACATTTATAAAGAATGTGCTCGATCTTTCCTAGGCAACGTGAGAGCAGCGTCAAACAAAAGGTACTTTAGATTAATTTAGAACGTCATCCACCCAACGAGCCAACGGACGCCATCGCCAGGCGCTTCTTTCATCCGAAAGCGGCCACCAATCCAATCCGTCAACATTTTGGTCCACCTGCCACTCACTCTGGATCACTCTGCCTGGCAACATGTTCTCTGCCCAACTCCATTTAAGCTTGGTAATGACGTCACGTGCGGCATCGGATCTCGACATTCCCATTCACTCGGTCTTGAAGTTTGATGCCGAGCATGGCGCGCTCCATGGCTCTCTGTGCTACTCGTATTTTATGCATTCTTAGTGAGCGTCCATGTCTCGGCACCGTATGTCATGGTGGGCAGGACACATTGATTAAAGAGGCCAGTTTTCAGGCATTGAGGAACTCTATCAGATTTAATTACGTCCGCTAGTTTGTTGAATGCTGCCCAAACCAGTTAGTTTCTCCTGGAAATCTCTTTTCCCTGTTGTTTTTTGTCAAAAGATAGAATATGTCCAACATATACGTATTGCTCGACCACGTCCATTTCTTCGTCCCCCATCGTTATGGTGAGATTCGAATTGCCACAATAGAATCGTATAGGTATTATTATTTTTTGTTTAATTTCGTGCAAGAATTTTACCACTATTTTGTGCCTTTTGCTGAAACACTACCACTACTGCTAGGTAAAATTACCTATCTAGATGGCATCATTGCCATCTTTTTAGGGTTCCGTAGTCAACTAGGAACCCTCATAGTTTCGCCATGTCCGTCTGTCTGTCTGTCCGTCCGCGCCTCCGCGGCTTTGCTCAGTAGTCGTTAGTGCTAGAAAGTTGCAATTTAGCATGGATATTGGTACACACATATCCAGCAAAGTGGTAGAATAAAACCTAAAAAACAATTCTTTTTTAAGGGGGCCTCCCCTACACGTAAAGTGGAGAAGTGGGGATGAAAATTGAATTTCGCTTTTATTTTATCGTATGGGATATAGTTGGATATGGATAGGTCTTTCAGAACGAATAGGGGTCTTCAACGACCTTTTTTTTCATAAAGTATATTCGAAAAAAAAAAAATGCTTCCAAAGAATAAAAAGGCGTCCCCCCTCTAGCTTTTGAACCATGAGTCAAAAAATTTAAAAAAATCGTGAAAGTATAGAATAAAAACTTTCAAAAACTGTAGCGATCGTGATCAGTTAAGCCGTTTTTGAATTATCGCAAAAACGTTCCCATCTTAGTACGTACATAATAGACGTATACAAAGCGCTGCGAAGGTACTCCCTTTTGCTGACTGTACATGGTGCTTCCTAATAGTCCCCATTCAAGGCAGTCTACTGTGACGGACGTGTAACTACGGAACCCTACACTACACTGAGCGGCCGGTTTTTTGAGATTACCACCCGATAGTACCAAAAATCTAAATGCGTCTGCCTCGGTGAATTAAAACTGTATCTACCGGTGGATAAGGGCAGGGTTCTGCTAGCTTGCCCTGGTTCATGGCGGCGCCGAAGAACGAATCTTTGTGTATGAGGTTGCACCACTTGAAGTGCATCTCCACAAAACTGCGTTTGTACACGTTGCTCAGGAACTGGTAAATGTAAAAATCCACCTATAAACAAGCATTTTCATTAAAAACTGTAATAGATCTCAATATTAAAGAAAAAGTGACGAAGTAGCTATCTCGGCTAACGCCATGAACCCCTAGGCCACCTCGCCACGGCGGTACCCGTCCCAATTTATCTACTATACATATGCCATCTTAGTAAGACTAGGCGTCTTTAAAAAAAACACACAAATCAAAATATATAAATAATTTGATTTGTTCCCAAACTTGGTCAAGAATTTTAATGTTTAAAAGATACATGGCTTTGAAAGATAATACATCACACTGGGTCAAAACTTATTTACCTATTTAGAGTCTGTGCGGAAAGACAAGTCGTGGAATGTATGGGGCCCAATATATTCCACGACTTTTCTCTTTCCAAACAGACTAAATACTAGCATTTCGGTAGAGAAAGATATGGTGAGGAGAACAGCCTCATCCCAATATGGTTTAGTTTACAATTTCTAGTAAAAAACAACAATAAAGCTGACATTCATGTCTTAATAATGGTAAGATTAGGTGAATTTTAATGATATTAGAGTGCCAAGCCAAGATGTGCCGTAGCGAACGAAACGCTAATGTTTCTCTGCCGCACTAATATAGAGTAAATACGGCGCAAACAATTGGCATCTTGGCTAAGCCCTCAGATTTACCTTGTAGTTGTCGTCAACAGGTACTAGCACCTGATAATGTAAGTCGACGTAGTATATCGGACTACGGCGGTTCTTCCTAACCGACGTGAAGTTAGCATATGAAATATATGATGGGTTGCGATATGATATCGTTGGTCGCTCTGTTACTATATAGAAAGTTTTCTGAAAATGCGAACGTACATAATTATTTATTATTTCAATGACCGATATATTACTTAAGTAAATAAAATTAAGTAAATTCAGAAAAGAATTGATAATTAAAAGATGTACCGATTGATACGTTTTATGACTATTATGAGACATAACTGCCTAATTAAGCATTATAGAGGGAAATGGTGGAACAAATCTTTTTTCACTGTACCAACAAGATTTTTTTTTCAACTTTTAGGAAATGCAGCTGCACAAAACCTTAACAAATTATACAAACCTTCCTCAAGAATCACTATATTGATAGGTAAAAACCGCATGAAACTCCGCTCAGTAGTTTTTGAGTTTATCGCGAACATACATACACACAGACATACGCAGCGGGAGATTTGGTTTTATAAGGTGTAGTGATGTCTTTACAGTTAGAGTCTGTGCGGAAGAGTCATAGAATGTATGGGCTCCCTTACATTCCACTACTTCTCTTTCCGTACAGACTCTATCTAGGTTTATTTATGGACATGTTTTAAGTGCCTTACAGTATCTACAGGGTCTTACTTATTTAGTTTATAAACCTAATTTTTTATTTGCATACCTTCGGTTCTGATGGAATACATAGAAGAATCATTATTAAACAGAAGTGAATTCCACGCATGATTCAAACAATGTATTTAGATTGACTGACTGAATTTTTAACTTTTTGGCAAAGTTAACGAGTCCTATTAGCAATGCCCCGCTTATCGTATGTGCATCAGTAATTGCATGAAAAGCATCGTTTAAATAAATAACTTATTCAACGAGAACAAGATAAACAATTGTATGACTTTTCAACAGCGATTTTTGCATGTATGTTGTTAGCACGGCATAGTACGGAAGCATAATAATAATATATGTTTATCTGAAATTGATCGTACATAATGTACTCAAAAATTTTGGCGTTGGTCGATGTTATCTTTAATTCTGTATATAAAAATGATCAACCGCGAGGAGGACGAAATGATAACATAAATAAAATTTAAATTACACATATTTTTATGCACTGGTGATGTGGTGATCATGACAATTATATAATTATGTAATCTTAGTTATATTGAAAATTTCCATCATAATACAATTTCGAGATAAATGTTAAATTGTATCATGATAATACGATCAATACAGGTACCAACGTAATTGTAAATATCCATGGTTTCTAGATTTAATAGAATAACTGAAATAGAGTAATAAAAAAAAAGTTTAAAAGTTTTCGCGTTTTTACAATTTAAATGTCAACGAAAACGTAACGAATTATCTATTCATCAAAATTACAACGCATTTATTACCTTGAGAGCACGAGCATTATCCTGCCAAGCTTCCTCGACTCAACAATAGTCATAACACAAAATAGGTCACCGTAATAGATTTGGCTCAAAGACTCTACGGGGCACCGCCGATTATCTCACTAAAGGGCTGTTATTTGTCTTGTGTAAGACGGATTGCGTTCGGCAAAGAAAACAATTTAATGGAATATTCTGCGGTGGTCGACCACTCACTTAAGCGTAACTCGAGAGCCGCTTGATGGGCACCGTGTTTGTACAGGAACCTGATATTACGACCAGCTAAAGCTTTGTCTTCATTTGCTTTTGGTACTACTGAATTCGCTTGACCGAAAATTGAGAGGGTTTTAAGAGGCACGTTTTAGTTCAGTTCTGTATCTGTAGAGGAACATTCCGTTTGTGTTGATAAACACGTGCAATACAGTATCACGTGTATGTCATGTTGGTCTTTTGACACTTAAATATTGTCCCTATTTCATTATTTGAAGCGATAAACAAAACGTCTATTACACACTGTACACAAATCGAAAGAGAAAAGAAGATTGATTTGAATGGTATATTTAGTGTACTTATGACAAAATGCCCTGAACTGTCAATAGGTATAGTAATTTAACTAAAATTATATCTTTCATTTGGCTGGTATGTCATGTTTCATGTGTCATGCATGTTTCACCGAGTGGGACCCACGGAACACCATAGTCATAGACGGTGCAGGCCGGGGTTCAGGCAGACCGAAAAGGAGATGGCGGGACGACTTGGACACATTCTACCCCAAATGTTGAATGAGTAGTTTTAGGATACTTTTTTATAGTTTTAGGATAGTTTTTGCTCCTTATATTTCTTTCTTGCTGTGCATGCTTGCTTTGGATGGCATTTTTACGCAATACCTACCACTCATATACTCTTTGTAACTATGTTGAATGTTGTCTGTTTAGTGTGCCTTTTAAATAAAATAAAAAATAAAAATGGTGGGACAATGCCGATGACAGGGTCAAGTGGAGAAAAGAGGGGAGGCCTTCTCCCAGCAGTGGGACACCAAAGTAGGCTAAAAGAAAGTCATGCTTCAAAAAGCATAAACCTAACGTGTACCTACTCTACACACGAACTTCGAGCAGGTTGCACAGAAATCGTGCTAGGGCTGAAAATGTGTAAAATCGCACCAAATAAAATGTACATTGTACGTTGTTACTGTTGTCTTCATTTTGTCTTACTGTACTCAAATTAAATTATCGTAATCCTTTCTTTTGTACACCGACGCCACTTGCAACCCGAGACTGCACTTGACAAAGTAAACTCGTTAATTACAAATTAAGAAGCAAAAACGGTCGAAAAGAGATAAAAGAATTGTTCTTTTAATGTAGGCACTCCTCTGTATTTGCCTTGGACGTAACGTCGTATTTATTAAAATAAATATATACTTTACAAAATATCTACATTTTAGAGGAGTACCTAAAGTAATTTAATGCCAGTGCCGAGAAATTAAGCTCATGAAAAAAGCTTCAAAATTTTCAATGTTTCCGTTTCCCCCGTGGACTCCAATTATTACTATAAGGTTTCGGGTACATAATCATAATCATCATTTATTAATAATATAAAATTACATGTTATGTTATGTTTTTGATTTCGTCAAAATTTTGTATGATGTCGTTTAATCCAAATAATCATTTTAAACATAGCCAAACTAACAGTTGCTATAAAATTCATTCGACATTGTTATACACCGTGTTTTTTTGATTTCCATTAAATTCGACACGTTGCTTGGTACATTAATAGAAGCTACCTGGTATATCGCTTTTTGTAAAATTCGAAAAAAAATATTTTTTTCCTTTTTCATACAAAATAAATGAATACTTACGTAAAAGTTAGTGTGACACATTATGAAAGAAAAGTAGGTAATGTCGGAATTGTCAAACTAACTCACCTCAGTAACCTTCTTGTAGTGAATAGCTATCAATGGAAAACTCTTTACTGACGAAACTTAAAAAATAAATAAAATTTGAAGGCAATGAAGAATCTTTTACACAGGCTCAGCAATTAAATTTATTTATTGAATATCTCAAAAACTGTAAGAGTTAAAATACTAGTTTCTTAGAGAAATTAACTTTATTTAACCTAAAGAATCTCCCCTTAAAATTAACGGAAATAAAAAATAACACGGTGTATAATTTTAAAGCATTGAGAGTTAAGTGTTCCCGATTCCCGCACTTTCCCCTAATCCTACTACGTATCCAAAGTCCAAATCCTCACTACTCAGTTACGTACGCTTTAAGACAATGATCTGTTTAATGATGATACAAATTAATGATTCGTCCGCCTACGAACTCGAAATAGGTTAACGACCAATAGCTTTAATTAATGTCATTCGTTCTTAGGGTATAAATAAACGACATGTTTCACACGCCATAACTTTTGTAAGTATAATTCGATGTTATGTATATTTTATTTTTCTTTATGGGGAAAAAACAGATACAGGCCAATAAGATTTACAGGCAAAGTTAAAACAGTACATATAGCCTACATCCTAAGACAATTCCCACTAGGAGGTCAGACAGTAGTTTTAGGATAGCATTGTGATCGGAACTAAATACACAGACATACACTATATACTTAAACTTAACAATAACGACATTTAACACTTCTAAAGTACATAAGCACAAGCATAGGTTTATCATAAAAATAAATTATGGCTAATGAACACTACAAGATATACAAAAGAAACAAAATTACACAATATATATAGGCTTAAAATTAAAGTTGTAATATCGAGCTGACTTTGCGCTTAAATTCAACTCGAGTATTATTAAATATGTCAACCGAGACTAGGCGTTTATTGTAGTTATTACATATCCTACGCAGGGGAGCTCGCTCCCCAGCGTTAGTGGCAGCTATCGGGACCACGAACTACTACTATACTAACTCAAATATTTGGTGACTAGTTTTTACTCCTCTTACAATTACGTACCTACCTAAGTAACAATTACTTTCTTATTAGGTTAATCGATACATATATATAGAATACTGTCACTAATTTGACATATTTTCAACATGTACCTAAGTACCTACTGTTTGCGAGTTTTTTAAATAATAAATCTAAAATAATCCGCCCTGGATCGTACCTGGCTTAAAGGTCCCCATTATTCCCACGCGTTTCCCCGCTGAACTGCAATGGATACCTGCTGAACCCAGAGCGAGGATTTGCGGGGTTGTAACATGTAAAAGTTGTTCATTAGGACCATGATATTTAGGATCATTAGGATCATTCTGTGTCAGTCATCCACTTCGTTACTTTGCCTAGTAAATAAAATATTAATACACTCATAAATTAATTAATTTACACATGGTTAACATGCTATTGAAAAACACGTCTTTTTTTCTCGCAAAAGAAAAATTGTTGACAAAAAACTTTGACTTTGGTTACCGCGATAATAGGTACTCATGAAATAAAACTATGAAAACGGATAACTTTGATGGGTTTTGAGTCAAAGTTTTTTGAAATAAAATTATGAAAACGGATTATATCGCGTATATTGAATTTATAATACATAATACATCCCGACCACCACCAGCCTTAAAATTTATAGTTTATTATGGTTCATTTATTTTTGTATGTGGGTATATTTGCACATTGTAGCTTTTCTTCAGTCACCCGTTGACCACGAACGCTGTAAAGGGTTCGAAACTTCGGGATGTATTATAAATTCAATATACGCGATATAACCCGTTTTCATAGTTTTATTTCAAAAACTGACTCAAAATCCATCAAAGTTGATCTTAATAGTAAGGAAAAGTTGAAATATTCCATAGTGTGTAATTAAGTGTCGCCTGCGGTATTTCCGGACCGATACGATCTTCAAACCTTTAAGAAAAGAGCGTACTCCCATCTTTAAGGCCGGCAACGCACTTACAACCCCTCTGGTGTTGCGGGTGTTCATGGGCGGCGGTAATCACTTACCATCAGGTGATCCGTCTGCTCGTTTGCCTCCTATCCCGCAAACAGCACCATCGCACAACAACCATCAATGTACTTGGCTATACCTACAGTTGTCTGACTGTATCTTTGACCACAATCAATATGAACAGCCAGCCAACATCCAACCGTAGTAATAGGAGGCAAATTTTATCAACCCCTCTATCTCAACATGACGACTCCAAACAAAAAGGCATTAAAAGCATTTCAACTTTATACAATGATACTCTTTTAACTTTAGCAGAGATAACGACTAATCAACAATAGGTACTTACCAGTATGAAAAAGCGTAACTCCAAGTAACGCCAATAGCATATACGTCGTTATAAATAGCAGAATATTCATAGAAGAGGGTACAGGGGACAATTGCTTCGTTAACAGAAACCAAGTACGGCTAATTGTCGCAAACGGCCGACAGTTAGTCAATAAAGGCTCGATGCATGTTCAGGATTCCAATTATGTATACAGACGTGAACCTTATTCCGGTTAGATAAGGTCCGAAAGTGTATTCACATTTTTGACGATCTATCTAGGGTATATCCGCTTATGCTTTGAATTGCTGATAGTCTTAATGCTCTTAATAGGTTAGATTTATCGGCAAACATACTACATATGATACAATAATTCAAGAAATATAAAGTTAAAAAGCGGCCAACTGCGAGTCGGACTCGCGCACCAAACGTTCCGTACCATTAGAGTTTTGAATGATTCACGGTTAGTTTCACTAGACGTATGTATTCAATTCTTATATTCGGGGTCTATATCCCGGTCAATATAAGTCTAGTTCCGTACCATTACGCAAAAAACGGCAGAAAAATCACGTTTGTTGTATGGGAGCCCCACAAATATTTACGTGTATTTTATTGTTTTTAGTATTTGTTGTTATAGCTGCAACAGAAATACATCATCTGTGAAAATTTCAACTGTCTAGCTATCACGGTTTTTGAGATACAGCCTGGTGTCAGACGGTCAGACAGACGGACGGACAACGGAGTCTTAGTAATAGGGTCCCGGTTTTACCCTATGGGTACAGAACCCTAAAAAGTCGTACGACTTAGTTGATAGTAACAAAAATGGTTAGGTAGGGATTGATACCAAGTTTTTATTTTAATATGGTTATTATGGTTATTGACCATAAGATTTTGGGCAAAAAATACTTTTCTAACTCTGATTCTACACATACGAATATAGATCCCTCGTAACGTAAATAACAAACTATTAAGCAAATCATCGGTTCCCTTAACTATGTCAACGAATTAAAAAAATCTCATAGGCATGGGAAAAAAATCATCATACATAACTGTGGCAATGGCTATTATTACCCACTGCTACCTGAAGCTTGAAGTTAACATGTTTTACAAACTTAAGATGAACCTGCTTTCAAATACCTATTATGAAATAAATTATTTAAACAATCCCAAGAAGGATTTCAACGGTCATTATCTAAAGGCAGTTTACAAGTTGAATCCGACGATAAACATAAAGGGTTTAATGCTACTCTACGCCCATTCGTCATAGGTAAAGCTAACATAAAGCCCCGTACACATTATAATGTTCACACGCGACAAAGTCATGCCATGATTTAGGCGGATGCGCGAGCCGACAAACTTCAGGACACAATAAAGCACTATGCTACGACATTAATTACAGAGTATAGTAAAACATGGAGTGCCTCGGCGACTCACTATAAATAAGTCCAGGGGACATTTGCATGCTTGGAAGCACAAAGAAGTCGATATCGGTGCCTAATTATGAATTGTTAGAAGACACGATACCTTGCCTGATTTATCGTGCCTTATGGTTGGGAATAAATCTAGAACTGGTGCGTGTTTTATTCTATAAGCGGCCGCCAATTTTGAACGCCCGCGGCTAGATGTCGCAGAGCGTGATTAATCTTTATGCATAATCCTGGATTACATTATACGGTGCTTTAGTCTCAACATCGGATCCGACTTCGAGCTAACAAATGAGCTTGCGCTGGACGGTGGTAATAAAGAAATCCTCAATTCCAAACCCAAAAAAAAGTATATTATAGAAAGGAGAAACAATTTTGCAGTAATGAGAAGAAAATATTAAAATGTACAGGCACGTTAGTATAAATAAAAGAAAATCTGATTGCATTCGCGGTGGCGGGCGAGCATAATTGAAAAAATTGTCTCTTAGATTGTTGGCAACGAGTTGAGTCGACCACAGTAATAAGATGGGATTACGCCCCTGTGTTATTGCTTGGAAGCGAACGGAGCGTCAGTCAGACAATTTTCTTTTTTATCTTATTGTAAGGCTTTGTTTTGCTTCTGCATTTAGAATTACAAGACGGTTAATGAGGAACAGCAACGTATACTTTACCGACATTAACCAAATTTCAAATCACTTCTTCGCAAAATTTGTGCGTAAAAATTACTTCGTATACAAATACATTATACTGTTATTTTTGTTTAATATATCTCGTCCATTTTTGGGGTCATTGTGCATTGTCAACATAATTACTTCTTATAAGTACATGTTTGATAGTTTTCTATTTCAACTTTTTTTTTGTAATCTTACCCGTCAGCCAGGCGACAATATTACCATAGTATGTTAGAATAAATGTTATGATACTTTCTACGTATATGATAATATGACAGGGCTTATAACTGCCATATAAAATGTATGTTAGGTTATTTTAAATATGTACCATAAAACAAAGGTTTCAGTGCGACCGTAACCACGGCAAAGAGTGACAAGAAATAGTTGATTCACCCATCTATCTATAAGCGTGTCTTATTTATTTTCTAATCTGGCAATAAATTTTAAAATAAGCCACAGCCTATCAGACTGTAATTAGAAATAAATTTTAACTCTTCAACGTTCTCATCACTGTTCATAAATATGATAACATGTGTTGGTTTCGAAGTGGGCCAGCACTCGCAGCTGCCAAATATGTTACGACGGTGTCAAACAACCACGTCTGCTGGAACGCTACCAACACTATGACACACATTACTATCACTTATTGAAATTTAAATTTCTTTTATGTGATTGCAAGTGCAAGTTGACTAGTAATGCAATGTGGGCATTTATTTTACGTACATTGGTATTAGTGGACTCAAAATAAGACTTGTTCTGACATCTTACTCGTAGAAGAGTTTTCATATAAGCCTTCTGTGACTAAATCGATTTGTTTGCGATTAATTAGTCTTATATTAAATTTCGAGTGTATAATGATCATAGAAATATATATATAGGTCTCCAGCCTAATATTTAGTTATCATTTTATAATTAAAAAAATATGAAATGGATAAAAATAGTTAGGTACTTAATTGACCCAAAAATACAATAATATATTTCAAAATAACACACTAGAAACTATCTACAAACCAATACAAAATGTTATAAGTTAGCATAATAACTATAAATTATGAAATTAAATATTTTTAATCAAATACATAATAGGTTATACCTCAACTTATTGGAAAGCGTTAACCGTCGTCACCTGTGCCCTTATCGGTACTTAACGAAATTTATGTCCAATAACATAAATATGCAGTAGTTCCAAACATTTTATCAAATGAAAAGTTATAAGCGGCTATCAATTCGAGTTATGCAAATTTTACATTGTTCTTTATTCACAAGATTCTATTTAAATACTGTCTCCAAACATTAATCTATACAAATGGTGACATTTGCTCGTAGAAAATGGCCAATTTGAATACAGTTAGCAACAATTCTCCGCATTATAGTAAGTCACCCACGCACAACCGATAGTTAATGATAATTAATTATATACTCGATAAGGCAAGCTACATTTTTATTTTGCACACAAACAAATAAAATTTATAAGACAACTTTATTCTTCCAACTTTACTATCGTTATAAAACCATATATGTATTATGGAACAAAAGACTAGGCAAATAGATACTAACTACGGACAACGTTACCGTTTTAATTTGAAATATAGCTTGTTTTTGTTTAAGTTTATAACATTAACAATAATAGATAAATGGAACTGTCGCTTTCAATTTCATTTATTTCATACCTACGAGTACCACTTTCATATATGTACATTATATGTATTTAGCTTTTTGTATTAAGGTGACTGTCCATTTGTGACTGCCGCTGCACTGCAGTTGCGACGTTACGCGGTCCAGCACTACTGTAGCAGCACGACTGCTGCTGTTGCGGCGTGCAGTCGCGACAGCGTTCGTTGATGGCTTGTCAATGTCAAGTCATATAATGTCAGACGTACAAATAAAATACTTATTTTATTTTTGTATTTTTTACGAGAAGAAGCGAGTGACGATAATGCTACATGTTACATGAAAAAGAAGACCAGTTTGCCTTTCTACAATAGTCAGAGTCCGACGAAGGCAGCTACGCAATATTAATAAAAAATCTGATATTTAATGGTGATCGTTTATTCAGGGAATATTGCCGATTAAATGAAAAGCAATTCAACATTGAATGAGACTTAATAATTGACGAAATACAACCAAATTCCTCAAATGAAATTAATGCAGAGGAAAAATATTATTCTTAACATTAAGGTAAGATCACATTGTGAAATTTTCTTCCCCATCCTCTTGCCTGAATCCGTGACCACCGCACACAGCAAGCCGACGCAAACGGGACTCATGTAGCTCGTGATATATACTACTTAATCCACCTGCATCAAGTATAGGTACCTACTCGGCCGTCAGAAACGTGCGGCTGGATTTAGAAGTCTGTGATAAACGTCCCCTCAAAACCATGCCAGGTAGGCTCTTTATCAGGTCTTTCATTGATTTCTGCAGTGATTCGTGGGTTCCGGAGATGGCGATGCGACACGTAACAATAAATTATCCAATGGTGGGCAGACAGTCGTTCCGTATTAGCAAAATATTACTGATTTATCTTTCTAAGTATGCATATTAAGCCAATTTTACTTTCTTTAAGTACCTAACAGTGAAGTATGATGAATAAAATAATTTGTAAGAGCTATAAGTAATTGCGCAATTTACACTTCATATTGTCCAGTTTCGTATTTCAAACTGAAACACAAATTTAAATCTTATAATTCCTCTCGTGTTGCAGGTGTCCCACTCTTCATGATATGACCGCACCATCCATATAAAACTTGACGGGCGAGACAAGAAATCCTTAAGCTATTTCCCTCACCTTGGCCGATAGAAAGAACTTTTAATAAATTAATTTGAATAATAAATGGTTTCCTCGTGTTGGTGTAATGAAAAATTACGTGTTGCACTGTAACAAAGTTTGTTTAACCCTCATGCCTTGAGATCCCCGTAACTGTCAATATTCTAAATTTTAAACCATTCGCTTCTCTCGTAGTTCAATTTTGTATCCTTTCGTACGTTTGGGTATCAATACCATGAGATATTAAACAACATCTTTGCCCCTTGTAATAAAAATTAATGATTGCTTCTTTTATTTAGCTCAGGAATGGCTTTGCAATGACAAAATGAGAAAGTGTCACCATAAACGACATTATATAATTATAGTTTGTCAAAGGACTGTCTCATTTCAAACATTAGATGACCAACTATACTATGATATTACGACTAGAGTTGCCAGGAATATTCGCAACTATTCGGTATTCGGCCTATTCGGCCACTTTGCCGAATATTCGGTATTCTATTTGCCTCTCTATCGCTCGTGCCCTGTCGAGCTTATAGGCCTTATGGCTATCTTCGCAAAACTACGAAAAAATATAAGAACAGTTTATATAATGAATTTATCATGAAATGTTAAAAAAATCACATAGGAAAATATAGAGACTGTCTCAATTGAAACAGACAGAGAGAATCATATACTATCTTTGTCTTGGGCTAGTATATG
Organism: Cydia strobilella; assembly: GCF_947568885.1. Taxonomy (NCBI): domain Eukaryota; kingdom Metazoa; phylum Arthropoda; class Insecta; order Lepidoptera; family Tortricidae; genus Cydia; species Cydia strobilella. The sequence continues at coordinate 15,131,082 of NC_086050.1, forward strand.
AAATATAGTATATATATATATATATATAGTATAGGAAATGGATGAGTAGTTTTGTGGTTGTTCTTATTTACTGACAAATTGGGTTTGCCCTTCGAGCAACACGGAAAGGAGTCGGCATTCGCACTATTTCCCCTCTGTCGAGGTACAAGATCAATTGTGCATGCATACAACTAGCGCGGTACGTACAACACACACCTCGTGTTGCACACAATAATTGTGTAATGCGCTCTTTATTATAAAGAGATCGAGGTGTGCAAGACTTGTCTTTGACGTGTGTCATTTTCTATTTATTTGTGTCATCATTAGAGATTGGATTTTGTAAGTAGTGAGTGAGAAGTGCGACTGTGTGCACGTTTTCCTCCGTAAAAAATGGCAGAACGATTTATACGGTAAGACATCGCTTGGGCTCCTCCCTTCCGACGTGTCGGAAGCCGGTGTTGCTCGAAGTGTTTGCCAGACTATAGTTAACTTCCGAATTTGACGCTCTCTTTTCGGACCTATCATTCTAGTTTCCTGACTGGCTCTGTGACATGGCTCAATCTATGAGGATATTAATATTGTCTTCGGTTACCGCGATAGTTACTCATGAAATAAAACTATGAAAACGGATTATATCGCGTATATTGAATTTATAATACATCCCGACGTTTCGAACTCTTTACAGCGTTCGTGGTCAACGGGTGACTGAGGAAAAATTACAAAATGCAAAAATACCCACATACTAAAATAATGAACAATCATAGACTACAAACTTTAAGGCTGGTTGTACATGCAAAATCGGTTCATAAGGCTAGTTATACACTATAATTATTTTTCAAGTAAAGATATATATATATACGCGATAAAAATAAACTATGCCGGCTCCAGTCGAGCGCAGGCCTGCCATTCTGCCTTTTGTCAGGGGGGTCACGGACAGGATCAGCCACATCTTAAAGCGTGCTTCTATAAAAACATATTTCAAGCCAATGAAGAAGATGTCACAATTCCTGAGGCCTGTAAAATGCAATACCCCTCTACAGACTGCAGGAGTGTACAGGCTGGACTGTGAGTGTGGCCTATCATATGTCGGGCAGACGAAACGGAGCATTTCCACTCGGGTGAAGGAACACATAGCTGATGTCAAGCACCGTCGACCTAGGTCTGCTGTCTGTGAGCATGTCATGGATAAAGCCAATCACTCAATCAAGTTTGATAAGCCTCTGGTTCTTGCCAAGGAGAAGCGTTACATACCCAGAATGCTGCGCGAGGCCATTGAGATTAAGAAATATCCAAACTTTAATAGGGAAGATGGCTTTTCTCTTCCACCAGCTTGGGATCCTGTAGTCCACCTGATAAAGGAGCAAGCGAGACATAGACTGTGAGACCGTAGTGTTGGATGATGCTGGACATTCTGATGTTTTGAAAAGATGTGTCCCGCCGAGTTTGTTGCCGGTCCCATATTGGGATACCCTCCTACAATTTAGGAGGGAATTAAATCTTCTCGGGTCCGTGGTGTAGGGTTGGAGCCGGCATAGTTTATTTTTATCGCGTATATATATATATCTTTACTTGAAAAATAATTATAGTGTATAACTAGCCTTATGAACCGATTTTGCATGTACAACCAGCCTTAAAGTTTGTAGTCTATGATTGTTCATTATTTTAGTATGTGGGTATTTTTGCATTTTGTAATTTTTCCTCAGTCACCCGTTGACCACGAACGCTGTAAAGAGTTCGAAACGTCGGGATGTATTATAAATTCAATATACGCGATATAATCCGTTTTCATAGTTTTATTTCTATGAGGATATTATCAAACGGAGCCGCCACGTCTGTAATTTGCGGTACAAAAACGTATGCCAATTTTTGCGGGGGAGGGGAACGTCAAATGTATACGTAACGTCAAAATAGCCATGTCAGATAAACGTCAGTCCATACATTGTGTATGACCATTGGCCGACTATTTTCGACAGAGGGGAATGCCAATGGCTACTCCGTTGTGTTATATCCTCCTAGGGCTCAATATAGATTAGCAAAAAAGTTTACAGTAGGTACAGTCGCCATCGGATATATCGGAGCGACCGAGGTGCTAAAAATATCTGAACATGCACTCTAGCGCCTTGACAATAAAGGCGTGTTTAGATATGTGTGAGCTCCTTGGCCGCCCCGATATATCTGCGATATATGGCGACTGTACCATCGGAATTCTTTGTCCGTGGGTGTAATAAGCTCCTTAGAACGTAGTGGTTATATCCTCTTTGCTTAGAACTACTAATATCTGTGACCAAAGACATTTCAGTGCAGGTGACAGATTTGACGTGCGGTCTGCAGCCGCAGTTGCAATAATACACCAAATACGCAAAAATGGCCATGCTACGTGCGGTCGGTCTTGTCATTCATTTTACTATGGAAATTGACAATAACACCGACGTGTCGGAGCAGTAGTGCAGCTGCGGTCGGGAAAACGTTAAAATCACCATATTACGTGCAGTCGATATCGTCATTCATTTTACTATGGAAATTGACAATAACACCGACGCGTTCAGGCCGCTGCAGTAGTGTCGGAGCAGTAACGCAGCTGCGGTTGCAAATGGACTGTCACCTTAAAGGCTCCTCTACACGACGGACCAGTAAGATGGGCCAGCGTGTAGAGAGGGTAGTGGTGTCGGATGGCTTATGGCGCGGCGGGATGGGCCATAAGCCATTCGACACCACTACCCTCTCTACACGCTGGCCCATCTTAGTGGGCCACTATGATGGTCCCGTATAGAGGAGCCATTATAAATCTTTAGTAGAGCAGTGTACCTAGGTTAGTAAAAACATGAGATCTTGTGGAAGACTGTACGGTTGCCAGTTTGTTGCACTTTTAGCACTAAATTTGCTCAGAGACAATTCGCTGCACAATCAGCCTATTTATACAACAAAATTAATAAAATCATCGATATATATCCGCTACAACTATTTGACTGCAAATCTGCAACCATAGACTGGTTAAAAACACAAACCTATGAAATTACTGAGGCGTTACTTACCTATATTACATAGTTGTCCACAACTAAATAATAATTATGACAACCTATTTAATTAACATATATTGCATTTAGACTTTTGCTTACACACATACCTTCACACACCCGCACACGCACACACACACACACACACACACACACACACACACACACACACACACACACATTGTTACTGAAGTAATTAATAAGTATTAAAAGAAGTATTTAGTTTTAGTTTTAGATTTAAGTGTTAAATACTAGATTTAAAGACACAAACATAATGGTTTATACCCTAGCGATTTCGGAAGAGCGGGGTTTTCTGTCACAAGCATATCTAATGCTTAAAAGAAGATCCCATCCCATGCTGTAAACTACTTGTAAGGAACCAATAAACATTTTTTCATTTTCATTTTTTCATTTAGCACCACCCAGGGGTCACGTGAAAGTAGCGGTGGGTAATTTCATAATTCCTACACGAGGTGCAACTCAACCCCAAGAGAGAAGCAGAGAGAGAGAAAATTATAAATCATAGCTTTATTTGATTTTGTCTCAAACAATTTTTTTTTGTATTTTACACCATCCCGGATAATGTAACAGAAAATCAGGAGACACGCAATATCCTTGACGTTAAGGAAGCTACATCCTGATTTGTCTTTTATAAAACACATTTGGTTTGCTAATGGTCAGTTGCTTATTGGACTAAATTCCTTTCATGTCTTTATTGCTTAATTTAATACTACTGACTTGCTTTATTGTTATTTACTTCTGCATTAGCTATGGTAAGAGGATTATATGGATATAATGTGACGTTGGGTTATATTTATTTTTATGCAACAGGCGTTTATAGATAACATTTATAGATAACACATCTGTTTTATTTTTTAAGGTTAGAAAGAAATACCTTTAGGTGTTCTATTGTAAATTAAATTACATTAGGTTTATCAAATATTAGGTAAATTGGTTTCACAAAATAAGCTTAAAAGCCTTACTTATAAATTTTATTTTATGAAATCATAAGATTGACGGCTAATATTAGCCGCACTCAATTTTCATGAAAAGCAATTTCTACTGTACCTACATCCAAAAAACTGGTCAAGTGCGAGTCGGACTCGCGTTTCAAGGGTTCCGTACATCACACAATTTTTAGAGGGGAGATAGTCGTTTTTTGTATATTTTCTTGAATCTTCTTCTTTTTTTTTTCATACGTCCCGCCTGATGTTAAGCAGTCTCCGTAGCCTATGTACGCCTCCAACTCCTCTCCCTCGTTGAGCTCTGGCAACCTTACTCACCGGCAGGAACACAACACTATGAGTAGGGTTTAGTGTTATTTGGCTGCGGTTTTCTGTAAGGTGGAGGTACTTCCCCAGTTGGGCCCTGCTCTAGATCTGGAATGACATCCGCTGTCCTGTGCCCTACCACACAAAGCGAGAGGTCATTCACAGTGCCCATACCTCTCTTTTGGACGTAGTTTAAGGATATACCCGGGTCCACTTCTAAACTTCTAAACTTTTTATCCTAATATTCTAATTATATTTGAGATTCTCACTTATGAGCCTTTCGTTTGACACGATATAGTTTGCGAAACTTTATTTTTTAATTATCTCATTTCAGTTAAAAAGTTGCCCCTTAATATGTTTAAAATTCATTTATTGACGTTACATGTCTGTCTTTGGGTCACAGACTTACATAAGTGTACCAAATTATAATTATATGTATATTTGTACAATAAAGAGTTTACTACTACTACTACTACTATAACTTAATTGGTCCAGTAGTTTTGGAGAAAATAGGATGTGACAGAAGGACAGACGGACTAGCAGACGCACGAGTGATCCTATAAGGGTTCCGTTTTTTCCTTTTAAGGTACGGAACCCTAAAAAGCGACAACAATTGGCTTACCAAATTCAATACTTTACAAATACATTGTTGTACGTTACTAGAGTTTTCATCAACCCTCATCAATCAAAAGAGATTTATTTTGAGGCTCAACACGAACACAAACGTAATGTGTGTGTGCGTGCGTGTTAAGATGTTCACTAGCCATTTTCAAATGACTTTGGCATTCGGAAAATTTATGCAGTAGCGTAATCCTACTGCTACACAAAAAGGAATATTTGTAGTGAAATCACTATAAAGTTAAGTCTTTATAGTAGTGGACTATTGAAGTTTAATAACACGAGTTGAAAATTGATGGGATCGGACACGCAATTCTGCACTTCATTACAATTAATTCCGAACAGAACTTGAAGACATAAATCGAATTCAATAACCCCTTTTGACTTACGAATTGGTAGCTCTGACATTCCGTAATTTAAGGCTTTTGCGATATTTAATAATTTAGCCGCATTAATCATGGTCGACAGAAAGTCGTTTAATCGTGACCTTACACAATGTTCAAAGTTAAAATAATAAATAAAATAATTAAATAAATATTATAGGACATTCTTACACAGATTGACTAAGTCCCAAGTTAAGACAACGGAGGCTTGTGTTATGGGTACTCAGACAACGATATATATAATATATAAATACTTAAATACATAAAAAACACCCATGACTCAGGAACAGATCTGTGTTTATTACACAAATAAATGCCCTTACCGGGATTCGAACCAAGGACCATCGGCTTCACAGGCAGAGTCACTACCCACTAGGCCAGACCGGTCGTCTAATAATAAAATGTTACATAGCACACAATCGATAATAGTTCATGTAAGTGATAAAGGGTATCATATATCTGTCAATAAATTAACATTACAATCATTAGGTATGTAACTGACGTCTTTTTTATTTTGCTAATCGTAAGATCGTAGTTTACGTTATAACATAACGAGTTCACATACACCGAAACATTTCTTTCTTCTGTTCCCAAAACTTAGTGAAAACTATATCGACGTAACTGAGTCAAAATTATTTTCGTTGTCTTGTTTCTGACCGCTCTGTCACGCTTCTATGTTTGTCTTTTATCATGTAAATAAAAAAAGTTGAGTGCTATTGTATGTCTTTCTAGCTGTAGATTATACAGGGTGTTTCCTGTAACAGGAGCATTCAATTAAACTGGAGGCTGTACTCCTCAAACTGACCAGTATTTGTTCAGCAACTTTTTTAAATTACGTGTTTTGATTTTCATTACACTTTAAAGTTTATTCTAAGACGCAATGTATTGCAAAATTTGTTATGTTTAAAGGGTGACAAGCAACGTCAAACACACAGATGGCAGCGTACATTGAAAATAATATTTAATTAGTATGAAAAAGGTATAATCAAAAAATTTCATAATTTTAAAAAGTTGCTGAACAAATGTTGGTCAGTTTGAGGCGTACAGCCTCAAGTTTAATTTATTGCTCCTGTTACAGGAAACACCCGGGTATATATCTTGAGAAAAATTAAAAACAAATTTCATCCCATTCAAAAAGCTCCACTCTGTCACATTTTTTGGGGACAAAAAACAAGACAACTAAAAGTGTTTTGATCCATCTATCTAAAAGAATGATTTACTCTTAGGATGAAATGTCAGACTACTTAGTGCATCGAAACTTGCGGGGCTTAAAAACAAACTGGAATACCAGAAAGTGATCGGGGTGGTCTCTCGTATTGTGTAGCACTTGTCCGCGAGATTTCCCTATTAACACATCGCAAATTCTTAAAGCTGAGCATATTTATCATTCCACATCAAATAAATCCGCTAGGGTGGCACATGGTGGAAATTTAATGATCCCAACGTCCATCGTGACGGGGAGAAATTAAAAAGAATGGCAAGGAAACGGTCCCCGTTTTGCTTTTTAATTTTCCGTTCGCCGCCGGCTGGGGCTTTTACAGTTTGCGGCTGATTCAATCTGCACCAGTTCAAGTCGAGACGTTGTGTGAAAAATTAAATTTGTTGCCATTGTGTTGAATTTAAATTTCAAATGCATCATTGGCGCAATTCAAGAACATTTGCTAAACTTTTAAGGGTTTAATACAAAATTTACTTTAAGCTTTAAGTAACTACTTAAAGTACTTAAGTATCTTAAAAGATTCCAATAAGACGAAGCTTTAAGAAACTTACAAGAACTTCGTGAATTCAATTTAGCGTTGTACATTATGTACAAGACAAGCCTCAAACCTTGTAACGAGACTTGCTTCAAAGGGGAAGAAAGCCCAAGCCCAAGTCAATACGCAGTCGTAAAGTTAAGGTCCATACGGATACAAACTCGGAACAATTCCAGGGCTAAGATTCCGATGGCGAAGTTAGACGCACCATCTAAAAGCGGATGAGGCTCAGGACGAATGTTCAACTCTAATGAGATTCCTCCGATGTTATCTACAGTGACAATGGATCCCCGATTGCGGTGACCCCTTGGAAGATTTAGCAAGATTGAATTTGTTAAAACAAAAGTAATGCCTCTATCTAAGTCGCTCGGGGTTATTAAAGAAAAATTTAAGAACCGGACTCTTTTGTTTCTTGTTTGATCCCGAAGATCGCTTTGAACTGATTCATTTAGTTAAATTCTTTTGCGACTTTTCAAGCTTCATAAACCTATCAGACGTACGTACAAAAGATGTACGTACTAAGACATGCAGATATTTATTCAAAAACAAACTTGATATTTTATTGTAGGTGTTATAATTAACTAGAAGAACGTGGGACAAGCTTTATGAATTAAATTATGAACATAATTATCTTTAGTACATATTTTATTCGTCTCCGAAATTAATTACGATATTTTATGGAGCATTAATTTAATTTGTCACTAACAGACTTTTAATTAAACGTGAATCGATAAATTCATAGGTACCTACCTATTCTCATTTATAATGTCTGAATTCTTTAAAGTCCACGTAGGTACGCCGAGTATGTTATTCGGCATTTTGCAGTAATATAAAAAAACTGGCTTTTAAAATTCAAATTCAAATCACAATGCTCGATATAGCCTAGGGGCATCGTAAAAAAGTTTACCCGTCTAATTTTATAGGCACGGAAGAACTGTGGATGCCTTCATGTTCCTAATCATTTCGACCGCGGCCGCTTACGTTTCGAGGTGTCAACGTACACTAATATCCAATTAATATGCCGTTCCATTCGAGACCTCTCTAAATTTATTGTGAACTAATGGAATATATTCTCATTAGTTTGACACCCTATGCCGTATTATAGCGGGCTGATCATTAGATGCCACTGATAAATGGCGATAGGACCGAATCGAAATTGAGATATTGAACATGTCTATAAATTTTTAATGCTACCGTTGATACCTGTGGCATTCTTTTTGTCGGTTAGCAAGTTTCTTATCAGATATTCGGATGCAGTTAAGTTGTAATGGTTTAAGTGGGAGACGTCATTGAGGAACTGGTCAAAACGAATGCTCAGAAGACATAAGCGAAAGGATCATATGAGACTCGTATACGGTTAATACCTTTCGGTTTCGAAGATTGTAACGCCGGCGTTTCCTTTTGATTGTCGCTTGGTTTATTAATGGTAGTGTTAAGTAAAACAATAATGGCCTTTTAATGTTTGTCATTCTGTGTAGTTATACAACGAGACAATGGACGTTCAGCTTTGGCTTACAAAGTTTGTCTTTTGTATTCAACCAATAGACGTATATTTATTACAGGCATTATAATTTCACAATCTGAATATATTTTAATATTTCTACCTTTCCATGTAGGTAACTGTGCTTTTATTGTGTAGTGAATACATTTAATTGTGATCTGAAGGTTAATACTGGTAGGTTAGATAGGTAGGTAGTTGTTTTGTATTTCTAGTTTTATCTATGAAATAAGAATGTAGAGTAATATAATTAAAACAAAGATGAATATAAAACCAAATGATTTCAGAGATAGGCGCACTTATCGTAAAACAGACACAGTTTTACGATGGCATATTAATTATTCAAAGTTCAAAACTTGTACGAGATAAAGCAATCGAAGTTTACGACCGAAGGACCAATATGGGCGCGAACTGCGGGACATCATACGGAGAGGTCAAAATAAAAGTGAACATGCCTGCCTCAGATCACGCACACCGAAGGGTTCCGTAGTAGCGCACACCGGATGCGTGTGCACGTGCGCGTGCGCTAAAATGTTGGAGCCGTGCACGCACACGTCACGCAAGCGATGTGCCGTCTCTCATAAGGATCTCTTTATTACAACGCGCACCCGGTGTACACAGGCCTAAATGAATAACGAGAGAATCTTATATTTGAAGACACAAGCCTCAATAAAAAGACGGGACATTTTTAGAAAATACAAAAACAGACAAATCCTTATATGAAGTAGAAACATTATATTCCCGTCTTATTTTATATATTACGCTTATATCCCTTCGTTTATGGACATACTTCGGCCAAATACAAACATCTACCGAGAATAAATTCGAGAATGCGAAACGGATATAGTAATTCTGTCTTTAAATTTTGGCATTTAGCCCCAGAACTTTAAAAGCAAAGAGAGAACAATTTAATTCTTAAATTATAGACCCAATAAAAAACAACGTCGGTAATGTATTCCAGCCATGGCCGAGACTTGTAGCGATCGGTGTTTATGTTAATTCTCCCAACTCCTTCTACATTGAGATGTTCTCTATATTTATGTCAATACTTTACAATTCCACCCACTGAGACTTAATTATTGATTTAATTATCTTAGCCTGTTTGGTTTTTGCGAGAATAATGGCTTATTGACAGTTAACATACGTTATTAGCGTATAAATTAGACTAAACTGCTGCCTACTAAATGAATGGGTTTTTATCCGAAATAGCGTTATATTTAATTTACATAAATATGTTTTAAAATGTAATTTTGAAAACATAATTGTGTTTAATAAATTTATATTTAAATAGTTGCACTACTTAAGTTTTATTATTTATATAAAAATGCTCTGAATGTCTTGGGATAAAGTCGGTAGGTGTCTAAAATATAGAAAGAACTAAAAAAAAATAGTCTATGAAACTATACTGAAGCATTATGTTTTATATGTAATGTGGTGCTACAATCATCATGTGGTGTAGTGTACCTTCCTGTTTTAGGTGCACTAGCATAATTACTTACTACTACTTTATTACTTTAGCCAGTCTTCTCCGAGACCACGGGGACAACGCCGTCCTCGAAACGTCGGAGGTGGGTTTAATACTTATTTTACGCGATTAAGTCCCGTCGTTGTAAATAATAACTAGCATAATTCTTGAACATTTGCATCTAAGTGAGATCAAAATACTCTTTATTCTCATTTTACTTTTCTATTATGGCAGTAAGTTTATATTATTCCTCTAAATGTTAATTTGATATAAATAATGCCTTTTATAACAAATTCTATGAATACATTAAAGTCACTTTAACTCGTATATTATTCTTAAATGAAAAAAATTTATAGAGTAGATACAAAGGTTCTTATAGTCATTAAATTCGCATTCCAGTTTCACAACAGGTATCAAACATTTTGTTTTTCTCAATGTCATTCTGTATAAAAAGGTAATGAATTTGTCAGCTACTTACCTACAGCTCTGCTGTCAAGTGTCAATGTCGTCCCTAACTTTCACAAATTAAGGACAAAAGATAATGCGCAAAGTACCCATTTCTGAGTCGTTAGAATTGTAGGCCTGAGCCATACTCCAGGCATACAAAAGTTAACAAAAGCTTATTTTGTTATACGAATTGCTACTGTATTGGACAAAAACTAACTGAATAATATGGCACGCTTCTAACCTTAGATGCCGTTCAGGGTAGATACGGTCTTCTTCAGCCCACTTTTAGGCCAAATAACAAGATAAATATATTCATATGTATTCTCACATACATACCTGCGTGATAGTTAAAATTTTGTATAGATAGTTAAAGGGTGTGTTATTAGCGTATAAATTAGACTAAACTGCTGCCTACTAAATGAATGGGTTTTTATCCGAAATAGCGTTATATTTAATTTACATAAATATGTTTTAAAATGTAATTTTGAAAACATAATTGTGTTTAATAAATTTATATTTAAAAAATTGCACTACTTAAGTTTTATTATTTATATAAAAATGCTCTGAATGTCTTGGGATAAAGTCAGTAGGTGTCTAAAATATAGAAAGAACTAAAAAAAAATAGTCTATGAAACTATACTGAAGCATTATGTTTTATAATTATGTAATGTGGTGCTACAATCATCATGTGGTGTAGTGTACCTTTCTGTTTTAGGTGCACTAGCATAATTCTTGAACATTTGCATCTAAGTGAGATCAAAATACTCTTTATTTTCATTTTACTTTTCTATTATGGCAGTATGTTTATATTATTCCTCTAAATATTAATTTGATATAAAAATGCCTTTTATAACAAATTCTATGAATACATTAAAGTCACTTTAACTCGTATATTATTCTTAAATGAAAAAAATAAATAGAGTAGATACAAAGGTTCTTATAGTCATTAAATTCGCATTCCAGTTTCACAACAGGTATCAAACATTTTGTTTTTCTCAATGTCATTCTGTATAAAAAGGTAATGAATGAAAAAAAGCTCTGCTGTCAAGTGTCAATGTCGTCCCTAACTTTCACAAATTAAGGACAAAAGATAATGCGCAAAGTACCCATTTCTGAGTCGTTAGAATTGTAGGCCTGAGCCATACTCCAGGCATACAAAAGTTAACAAAAGCTTATTTTGTTATACGAATTGCTACTGTATTGGACAAAAACTAACTGAATAATATGGCACGCTTCTAACCTTAGATGCCGTTCAGGGTAGATACGGTCTTCTTCGGCCCACTTTTAGGCCAATTAACAAGATAAATATATTCATATGTATTCTTACATGCATACCTGCGTGATAGTTAAAATTTTGTATAGGTAGTTAAAGGATGTTGTGATTTATTAAGTAATGCCAGTTATCAAATATGAAACCCGTGGTGACAATCGGAGCTCCCAAAAAAAAAATACCGCAACTCTATTCAGGTTTGATTTCTTACAAATTCTCTTTTGATGACTAATAAAATGAATGACTGTGCAAAAGAAATTACATCGAAAATAATGATAAGATAAATACAATACGCATCTTAATTTTAATAAATCTATCTACCCTTCAAACACTCAAAAGTCTTACTGGGAAAGTAAACAGTGTGTCATTAGGTTTTTCTGCGAAGGCTGTAAAAAGGCGACTGTCCCAGCCGTTTCCATCCCAGTATAATAAGTTTTTATGCTTCGCATTGCTGCAATGCAAGGATAAGTATATTTTCTTATACATTGACGACACAGTATACACAGCACAAAACGGTTTAATAAGCATTTCATTTTAAATGTTTTTGTTTCAAAACTTTAAAAATTAATTTAGTATGTTTTAATCTGGCGCAGCCGACTTTATTTTAAAGAAATGTTTTATACTAATAAATTAACTTTTCGTTTTTGTAATCACATTATTAGCAAGTGGAAAAGCAATAAGATGATGATGATGATTTTAGTTTAGTTTACCAAGTAACCTTTAAAAATAAAGATTTTTTAAATACAAGTGCTATTGTCGGTCGTCGTAAGTAAATAAATTATTATTATTATTATTTTACGCGATTAAGTCCCGTCGTTGTGAATAATAATGAATAAATTATCTCTTCTATCGTTAAACTTTATTATGTCATGATGGTAAAAGAAAAAATGTGACCTTATTTAAAAAATATTCGCGCTATTTATTGCCACAAATTAGTTTAAAAGGATATCGGATAAATAGATTTAAAAATTGTGAAAAAAAGTCGGAAGGTGTCTTAAATATGGAAAGAACTCTAAATAAAAAATTAGTCTATGAAAATATACTGAGACATTATTATGCTCCGCTGATTTGTGCGCACTGTTGCAATGGAGTATTTATTTATTTATGTACATACTCCTAACATTGTAAATACCTTAGATATAAGAATACTAACGCAGACAATAAGATAATGAGCTATTATATTACTAACCATGTGATATGAATGTTCGTTATTTGAAATAAATGATTATTGAATTGAATTGAATTAAGAGTTACGAGTACTTCTCTGTAATGTCATACTGCCCTACAACTATGTACTGCACAGTGGGAGTTAGCTCGTTTCCTCTTGAAAGTGGTGTGAAACGCGCGTTTTGTTCAGTATTGTTGTTATTTGAATAAATAGTGAAACGTTTTTATTATTCAGCTACTGTTAAACTGCAATGGCATTGTCTCTCCAATGTTTGGGTTCCGTTTGTTCTATTGTGGAGAACAAAGCTTGGATCGCAAAGGATATCGTTTATAACTTATTCATTGTTGTTTCGTCAAGGATTTTAAACTAATTCTACAGTTTGATGTTTAAAAATAATTGGGCTCTCGTAATTATAATTTTTTACTCATTTTTATTCGTTTTATTAAAGAAAGACCTATTAAATGTATTACTGTTCAATGTAAATATGATTTTCAAAAGATCTCAATCATAAAGCTGCAAAAAACTCGAATAAAGATTAAGACCTAGCTTAAAAATGCCGGTGGGAATCAGGTGCTAAACATAACGAAGGACCAGAGGGCAATATTATAATGCACCCTTAGCGCATAAGAAAACAAACAAACCCTAAGCTTAACTTTACGGCCGTCAATCAACCAAAACTTAAGACTAAGCCTCAAAAATAACACGCACCAACTCCTCAGGATTGAGCATTTTGAGCAACTATCTTGCACTCAATTAAAACACGTTTAAGGGACTGCACACACCTGGCCGCGATAAACATCGTAACTATTGTGAAACTTGAGAATTTCGATCCACAATTTTGACAACAAAAAGGCCATAATCGATTTTGGGCCCACAAAGGCAGCATTATGTCTGTCAAGCCAACTGTACTAACGTTGTTTGCGGTAGAGATTATTTCGGTTGGAATGAATGAAAGCAAAACACGATCCTCGAATATGCTGTACCGTAATTGAAATCTGAACAACGCCCTAGAGGCTTTTTTTAATTTTCCTGTCCTTTAAAAAATTTGAAATATCAAGTTCAGATTGTTCCTCGGTTTCAGATGACAATGCCGTATTTAATTCACATGTCATCCACAAATTGCGTTGAGATTCTATATTACACTATGACATTATTTTTAAAAGATGACATGAGCTGCCAAACAAAATACGCGTTGCGTGCTGAGAAAGATAGAAAACTCGACAAGAAATTAATCGAAAAAATCCTTTCAACTCTGTTGTGGTTTTATTGTTTAATAGAGAAAATAAAGATGATGCTACACATGTGTTAGATGCATGAGTGACATAACGATTCGGTAATAATTTTTAGTTTTAAATTTTTTGTGCTAAGTAAAAAAATATGGAATGAATTAACGACGAGACCCTAAAAACACGTAGGTAATAGATAATTATTAAAATGTTTTCTGTTAGTTTAATATAAAAAAAATGTTTATCAGTTTGTTTAAGTAGGTATTGGGTATAATTTTCATAACTTTTGTCAGCCAATTATTGCACAGAAATAGAGATATTTCGCAAACTGAGGCTGTACTTAGTAGCATCACAAGAGTACCTTTTTTTTCATTTATTTATTAACACAAAGTATATACATTCTAAAAACTATGACAGCGAACTAAGCCCCCTAAGGCTTAACTGCCGCTGTAATCGCTCTTATTTACTCTTAATACTATCTTATCTTATATATAATGTTTTAAGCTATGGAGTATGTATGGAGTATGTATTAGAATTATAACGTAAATCTGTAACAGCTAGGTAGGTAGTGGTTTAATTTTTTTTAACAAGTATTATGACGGAAATTTAAATAAATAATTAAACTATATACGTAATAAATAATATTACTTTTAAACAACTTAGCAATGGAACACAAGTGTGTCTCCAGCATGAACCAATAGTTACAACAGGAAACGTATGCTCAAACAAAAAACTGCCCGCGGTCGTCATTACGTGTTGTTCCTCACTTTCGGGGTTGTAGGGAATATTGATTAATTATACACTTTAGTCCTTGTCATCGGCTTCCACATGGTGGCCCTCCCAATAGTTTCTACAAGCCGTGTATTATCATTGCTCACAAGCTAAGGCGAGTCAAGCGCTCTGAGCGTACCAGTGTTAGCTTTAAGCTCGAGATCTCTAACAAATATATACAACGTGAGAGCGCTACTATATTGGATCCAACTCAGCGTGTGTACCGATAAGCGATTGAAATGACACTCCAGGTGCCTGTTATCTGATCGGAGAGCGTAAAAGGGTTTAAATGGACATCACGATAACGCCATTTTGAAATTTGTTCTCGGAAACCGTTTTGATTATGAAAAAGTAACTCTAATAAAACGTTCGTAGAATGTCACACTTTTACTAGCAGATGTCTTATTTAAAATAATGATATTATTTAAACAGACCGTCGACTGGGTTAGTTTCAAATCAGTCAACAGAATTATCTACAAGATTTTATAATATGTTCTTATTTTTTATAACTTAAAAGTACTTAAAAGTTATGCTCATAAGTCATAATTGGCAATTGATAACATAAGATTAGCCTTTGGCCAGAAAGGAGATAGTAGAGATTTACCTCGCTTAAATTTTTGTCAGTGAAATAAGCACCGTACTAAACCTGTAAGGATTAAAACTTTTTTTAGGTAATTTGGAAACCTGTCACACTTTTTGAATGGGACGGACTCTCTAACGTCCGTTTTTTTAGGTGATTTTTGTGTTAAAATATTTAAATATATATAAATAATCATACTACGCTCCAAAACTCAAATAGCTGACGTAGCTGAAACAGCCTCCAAGCTGAAGTGGGACTAGGCGGGACACGTTTGCCGTATGCCGGATGATTTTTGGGCTAAATTAACAACCAATTGGGTCCCACATCAAAACCGGGGTCGCGGCAAACCTCGACGGCGTTGGCGAGATGACCTCGACGCCTTTGACAGGAACTGGTGGGAGACGGGTCAAGATCGGGATACGTGGAAAGGGGGGAGGGAGGCCTTTGCCCAGCAGTGGGACACTCTAGGCTCATATAAATAAATAATAATAAATATAAATAAATAATCATCTTAAATTTCACTCACGCGGATCACTGACAAAAAGTAGGTAGGAGCTTCAAGGGCATTTATCTTAATTACTATGCTTAGCAGGTGTGTGCTCATTCCCTACTCCCTAGGTAAGTAAAAAAAGCGGCCAGAATATTTCCCGCTTAGCCTGACCCAATGGAGCGAGAACCGTGCAATCCATGCCCACCGCCAAACAAAGCGTTGCACAAAAGCGCAGACATACGTCAAACAACAAAAACAGCGCTCGAGCGTGTACGAATGAGCGCACACTATCATTTACGCGACGATTTGTCATCGAGATTTGGCGGGGGGCGGGCGTTTTGGACGCGGTTGGTACTACCGGTTCGCCTTTAAAGCGACAAAAAATTGGCAAATTAGGATGTTTTTGGTCAATCTTTAAGTCACCAATTTCTAAGGACAGAAAGTAACTCAGTTGGAGATTTAGTGAAATTCGTTGTTAGTTTTGAGACAAAATTGATGAAGTGAACAGTGAACTGTTTATATTTTTATTTAAAAACATCTTATTATCGCGTACACTGTAATTAGATCATGACTGGAAATAAAATTTGTACTGTGATACTATTTTAATTGCAAAGCCTTTTTATCACTCTTTCAAAACACAAAATTGTTTTCGGATACAAAGCGCAAGCTCACTAAAGCTCTAATTGGCTCGCCGAATCAAAGTGATTGGTTAATTGGCGATGCAAACGATGTGACAATTCTCGTCAAAATAACACAGAAATAGAAAAGGACTCTAGGTATATTGAGATATAGTTTGTCGCTATCGGTTATAAACAGAAGAATCACATTTTTTATCTACTAGGGTTAATAGAATGCGAAATGTAGCAAGATTCTAAAATTCGCTTCAAGGCGTTTCATACTGTGGCTTAATCAACTGCTATCCGAAATTAATTTCACGTTTTCCAAATATTTTGAAATACGAAAATTGTGTTTTACTCAGCTTATGAAGTTTTGTTGATTATGCCAGCCAAATAATTATGCCAATTTTCCATCATTGGTTTGTATCATGGTAAGCAACAAACGCATTCTAGGGATACAATTTATATTTATGAGTGAACAATAAAATCTTAATATAATTATTTTGAAGCATCTGTGCATGTGGGAATTTTCTTTTTAACTTGTAATAAGCGTGACTTAAGTTGTGTTTAAGTCACGTTTCCTTTCAGTCTCCTGACTCAATGTATGCGGATTTGACATTGGTCGTCAGTTTTTTGAAGATTGCTAACCGGCCGTTAATGGTCGCCAGTGGCCCTACCTAAACTCGCACCAAACTCGTAGTAGGACCCCCGGAAACTGGATTAACGCTTGTCAACTTGATGAACGATGTGCGTAAGTTACACGACAATGGAATGTGGCCATCCATCCCATTTGCCCCCGCCATGTCCGATACGCTCAACGCTGGTAATTAATTATAAATGCCTTTTGACTTTAAAAAATATGAGCTTACAGGCAAGCTGGAGTGTGTAGAGAGCGTCATGGTTCTACAGAAATCAAAGATATATATAACTCCGTAATAGATGGATACGGTCTAAGGAAAAAACGTGCCTCGAAAATCAAGAAAATTTGATTCTCGTTCAGAGGGCGCTACTAGTTTTGGCCTACTGTCGTATAGATGGCGTTGACGGTTTCGTTTGTTATTTAACAATTTTAACGCATATCAGTGAAAGAACATGGGTCAAAATCATAAAAATAATTTATGCAAATAAAAAAAATCATTTATCCATATTTAAATTCATTTTATCGCATTTTTATAAATCTTCATTTTTAGTTTTAAAGGTGTCGACAGATGGCAGTGAATTTACTGGGGTTACAAAATTTACTATGACAGTACCGCTCTAGTATAAGTTACTCTATGACAGAAATCAAAAACAATATCTAAAATGAGACTACACCGTAAATATAAAATACGGATTTGGAAGTGCACGCTATCATAATTCAATAAATTCTTGTAGGTATTTCTATTTAAGAATTAGACCACCCATAAAGTAAGTCATAAACATAAAACATTGCAAGATATTAAAATACAAATTAAAATTGTGCCTATC
This sequence comes from Cydia strobilella, assembly GCF_947568885.1. NCBI lineage: Eukaryota > Metazoa > Arthropoda > Insecta > Lepidoptera > Tortricidae > Cydia > Cydia strobilella. The sequence continues at coordinate 15,149,100 of NC_086050.1, forward strand.
GTGAAGTCGATCGAAAACTCTACGTAAAATATCAGGACATGGACACATTTAAGATAGGTAATAATTATAATTAATGTGATAGACCGAATTGCCAAAAAAATTTTTTTTTTCAAAAATAAATGTGTAGAGAATAAGGACTTGTATATTCAGTAACTTTACTGACTTAAAAAGGAACTCTAAAATCTGCACGGCGGGGTGGTTTCAAAAAAGGAAATTAGTCCGGCAGGGGGTATCTTCACACCGCTAACCCTGTTTTGTGCCCATTGTACTGCTATAAAGCCCTTAGTGTCATTGTTTCAATTGACACGTTCAAGCGAGAAATGTAATTTACATGCCCTTTAAATCTTTTGTACTATTGTTTTGTTCTCAGCATGCACTTTTATGTTAGATTACATGCAATTGATAACATTTACATTATTTTCAGTGTTGTTACTTAATGATAATTCAAGTGTCAATAACGCTTTATATTTTGAAGTGTGATGGTTCCGGACACCATATCTAGTTTAGTTTTATTAGTTTTTTTTTTTGAGAAATGTCATTCTATATATCGTAAAATGGAACACATTGATTAGCGACAGTAGGTAGGGTAGTTTTTCGTATATTTTTGACGTTTATAAAAAGCCAGTTAAAGGTTTTTCGAATATTTTTGACGTTTATAAAAAGCCAGTTAAAGGTAGATAGATCGATTTGATGGCTGCTTATGTTCGTATGCGCTAGCTCGTTCGTCGTAATAAATCAAAAATGTGTTAAAACTGTCGATTTGTGTGCTCAAAACCCTCGCCGCAGCCACTACAGCATCAGCTCGCCGTTGGAGAGTGTCGGTACCGTTGGCTTTTGATTGATTCGCTTTCACTGCCAGTAGATCGTTAAATTTCTCTCCAAATACAATTGTCCTACTCGAGGGCGATTGTACAAAATGTTTGTTGAATTTTTTTTTTAATAATTAAAGAACTTTAGGTGCTAGTTTGATTTGGTAGTGTATTTTTTTTTTATAACAAAACACCAGCACTTATAAGATAAATTTATAATAATTATATATGTAGCTACTTTAGAGAATTGTTGGACTCCTAGATATAAAGTAAGTCACCTCGTAGGACAGGTGGTGTAGCGTGTAGCCAAAGACATTCAAAGGAAATTTCAGGTTGATATTCGGTTTGCAACCATACATGAATGCGTGTCATGTCACAATATTCGTTCTGATTTTAAAAATCCAATTTAACTGTTAGGTTTATTCTATTATTAGGCATCATCTAAGAATCAACTACGTTTAATACGATCATCACAACAGGTCCTAACAAAAAAACAATTTTCTAGTCTTATTATGTTTAAAAAAGATAACTACAAAATAAAATCTGTATAATCTTGCAATAAGCCCTAACGAGTTTTTATTCCCTAGGAGCAATTCTTAGGGAATCAACCGGCCGCACTTAAGGCGGTTCACGACGATTTATTGTTTAATCACAAGCACTCACCCACCGCTGTAGTATTGCGTCGGTAAATTGTGTACAGGGTACGTGGAGGGAATTTACTAGAAGTGGCTTTTATAATTGGAAACGTAATAGTATTTTATACAATCGTGATATAATAGATAGCTTTTCAGTCGAGTACCGTGTTTAAGCAACGAAGCTTGCTGAGTTGCTTAAGTTAAGGTACGAGATTGAAAAGCTTGATTATATCACTATTGTATACAATACTTTTTCTACGAGACAAAAAAATAATACTTTCAACTAGTAGAATCATATAGGTAAACAAACCAAAAGTATACAGCTAAGATACGCGAGCTGCCGCAACCCGCGATACCTTCATACAGTTCATACCGATGCCCCGGCCGCCGGGCCCGGCGCCCCCGGCGGGTTGGTCAACGACACCTCCTCGTAACTCATGAGGCCCTGGTACCTGCTCCTTGCTAAATTCAATTTTAAGACAGTTTTTTTCTCGATTTTGGCCACTGTAGCCTATGGAGACTAACAAGCAACGCTAAGTGGTTTTCGTAGGGTATGGATGTTGCTATATAAAGGGTGTCACATGCGCGTTTCTGACTTATGAAGCAATTGTTTCTACTACAACATAAAATAAAATGTTTTTGTTGGCCAACCAATCACAAAGCAGATGCATTGAATCGAGTCTCCTCGAAATGTATGAAGTTCTATTTTCAAAATTTTTATAATTGACTAAACCGTATCGATAAAATTCTTATGCTTGAGTCGGAAGTGCCATAGACTATCCAACGTTGAAAAGAGTAAGGTTGTAGTGTTGCATGTGAAGTTGTAATACACAGATTATACTCGACGAGTAGAAAAAATATTTATTTGACCTTGACTTATTAAGTACCGACATCAGTGTATGACACTGATTTAAACTTTCACGATTTCTACACATTATTAAATTGTAATACGGGACTTAGTCGAAATTTGAAGGCCTACCAATAGGGGATATTACTGCAATGTTCTGCCACCAGAGTGCAGCACTAGCCTTTTTAGTAAACCATAGAGTAACTTATAGAGTAACCATACTGTTTTTGACAAGTTTTCAGAGATAATAAAATATGACATTTATGCATCAAGGCGGTTTGTTTACAGAGGACCTACCGGGAAACACGAATCCGAAATTTCGCTACCTGCCTCTTTATGGCTCGAATATGCAAGAGTGACACAGATGTTAGATAACGAAATTTCGATTTTCTTATTTCGCGATAGACCCTCAGGTTGTGGTAGTGGCGCCACCTGCGCATAGTTTCGCGTAATATTCCCTATTACTAATTACTTCAATGTAATTTCAACCATTTTAAAATGGAATAGAGTTACATTTCCTTAGTTTCGTTATGTTACGTTTAATTTTAAAACAAAGAAACTGAGAAGTAAGAGTTAAGTTTAAGAAGATTTTATATCTTTGTAAACTCGCGTGTGTGGCTGCTTAATTGTTGACGTGACTTTATTAAATGTGGATGTATTTGTACTTAATGTATACCTACTTGTGGGCTTGATTTTGATATTTTACATATCTTAAATTTTTATCTATATTTATAGTGTACTTAAAGCCGTTTTACCTAATGATAAATCTTATTTAATTGCAACAGAGTTGAAAAATGGGAAAACTGGTCTCGGTATGGTTGGGAGCATTTTTTTTATTAATTTTTTTATGATGAACCACCACCACCACGACCACGATCCCACCTGATGGTAAGTGATGATGTGGTCTACGGTGGAGCACGCTTACCTATGAGATACCTGTTAACTCTTGCCTTGCTTGCATACATCGAATATAAAAGTAGGTACCCATGTTTTCTCCTTACATTCATAATGTGGACATCGTCCAATAGTTTTTTACAGAATTGTCCTTTCTCACAAAGTCTAGAACTATGACGGGTTTCATTTTATTACTTCCGTTAGTTTAGTTTTGTTTAAAAGTCCATCGGGGAGTTCAGTTAAGTTTGCTCATATTTACACACCATCGATCAGGGGAGACGTCAAAGTTTCCCTGCAATTGAATAAGCGGACTGAAAACTCCCACTTTGAACACATATTAAAATAATATGAGGGACATTTTCTTCTTTACATTTGCGATATTAAAGAAATTCACGTGAAATTGATTTTATTACGAAACTGATTTTCACTCGACCCATCAAAAGTATACATACATTCATACATACAATAATTGTATGACTTTAATTATTAAAGTCATCTGTCACTTCCTAGTCTTGAATATCTCTCAGATTAGATTCATTTGCTGTATTATTTTCAGAGTAGCTTAGGGGTTTTCTAGATATACGGCCCGAATCGAATTTTAAGATACGTCAAATATTAGGTCTAGAAACGATATGGATTAGATGTGTCAGTGTCAAAAGTGACGTTTTTGTTTGAAGGAACGTCACGTTTGACACTGAGATATCTAATCCATATCGTTTCTATACCTAATATTTGACGTAGCGGTAGTTAGGCCTAGACATTCATGCAGAAACGTTTTTGTGACACACAAAATAATGACACACTAGGTACTCATTATATTTATTCGAAATTATTATGTATGTTAGAAATAACTTCTTTGTTTAAGCGCGTTGAGGTATCTGGCATAAACATTAGAACTACAGGTCGATTACGAATAGTTCCACGTCGCATGGCACTTGCAGCAAAGAACCCGCGTTGCATCGGTCCCGGAAAAAAAACCAAACCAAAAATAATAATATCAACGTACTTACTTAAAGAGTGAATAGGTATCTTTAATTTATCTGCTGAAATTGCTAATGGTTCAGTACAACAGGGCAGCTGTACTTGTTGGTTTTTCTTCCCCATCATTGTTTTCCTTTTTTGTTTTGTTACCCAATTATTTTATAATCAGTCTCATTCCAGTTGTCTTTTCTTTGACAAGACTTTCTTTTTGATATTTGAATTCACTTACCTCTACTTATGAACAAGAATTTTTTTAGGGTTCCATACCCAAAGGGTAACAACGGGACCCTATTACTAAGACTCCGCTGTCCGTCTGTCTGTCTGTCACCAGGCTGTATCTCATGAACCGTGAATTCGGTCCGACTTATTATGAGCGATTACCTGCAGAAATAAGGACGGAAACATCCGATACAACATTCAAGCGTCGATTGAGAAACTTTTTACTGGACAACCCATTATATTCAATAAGTGATTTTATTGACATAACTGTATAATTTATAATTGCATACCATTTTTGACATTTTCTTTTTTATTATTGTTATTATTTGACGATCCTTCTCGGGGGAAATTTTTCATATAATGTATAATTAATGAAATTAATTTATTTGGATTATTTTGCTATTATTTAAATTTATTTCTGACGATCACAATGTAGATTCTTATAAATTGACATTAATGTAATTTGTACTGTAATCATATTCAAGTTTGGCGCATTTATAGTATATGTGTAACTGTTTTATATAAATAAATGAATTAATAATAATAATAATATGTTGTAAACAAATATATCTAATGTAATCTATCTTAAAATTCGAATCGGGCTGTAAGTCTTAAGACAGACACATCACTATCTTACTGAACATTATGTTGTGTGCACATATTAATGTAAATATTTGAAATAAGTACGGGATAGATTTTTTAAATGGGGCACTGATGTCAGCTAACAGTTCTCGTGTTAACTAACGTCTACGTATAAAAGGTATTAGGAAACCATCCGTAACTTTTTAAAGAAAATTTATTTGCATATCCAGATTTTGGAAAAATGTACAGTCAGCGACAATATCGACAATTTTATCTTTATTGCTGCCAATAAATTCCATTTTTATTTAAGATCAAAAGTTTCTTCGACACCAACCTAAGTTAGAGCACCTGCTTACTTAATAAATTCATCTAGTACTTAAATTTTTTATAAAATATTTGTAATTCTAGTCTTAATAAATCCGCTAATACTTGTACATTTTATTGACAAAAAACAAGTCTTACTCAGCATGTCACAAAAATCATTTTATACCTCAACTTTTTTTTTTGTCTTAAAAACTCCTTCAACATAAAAACTGTAATGTGGATCAAATTTAAAATTCGAATTCTTCGTGTTGTCAAATTAATCCTATTAGAATGACACATGTCAGTGGAGGTGTGGGAATGACTGGCGGCTCAGCTTATCGGCTTTGAGTATGTATATTATATGAATTACGAGTATATCTACTCGTACTTGTGGAGACATTTGGAATAAAATTGAGTCATAGCAGTAAAGTTGGATAAAATTATTTTAATCGGCCGTGTCTGAAATTTTAATATGACGTTGGCGGCGGCGGATTAAAAAAAAAACTAAGTAGATACTTGTTAAACTTTTTGGAGTTGGTTTTAAATATCTGTACACCTAGGGTAAATTTCATTCGACAGCGTGACGTGACGATGACATACGCGTTTGCGTTATGTGTCATTTTGTATGGGATCTTGAGTTTCCAAAACGTCCCGCTTGGCGCGCTGTTCAAAATTCCATACAAAAATAGACATAACACAAACGTTAGTTAAGTGTTAGAGTCCGTGTAAGCTCATTTTACAGCGATTTGAATCGCAAAGTCAAGTGTAATTTTCATTGAAATTTGATATTAATGATGACATTGCCACACTTTGTCATTGTAAATGGCATGCAGAGTTATCTTGCCTACGTACCTATACCTATAGCTAAAAATAAAATAACCTAGCCAAAACCTTTTTTGCCCTTAGTGTACACAACTAAGGGCAAAAAAGGTTTTGGTGAAAGTTTACAAAAACATTCTATAATAACTCTTCTGTTGAACTGATATAAAATGAAACTATAGGTGGACAGGATTAATGTAACTTCTTAGTAGAGTACAAAATAAATAATGTATGGGTAAATAATAAAACTTTGGTATGTTTTATTGCATTCGAATATGTACTTATCTAACGTGTATTCGAGCATTTATTGAAGCATTTATTTTGTAAGTAGCAAAACCTTCAATCACTATCTAGCTATCTGCGCATATAATCAATCTTGGTATACGTTTTCAGCAAGTTCCCTGGTTATTTTTAGGCATACAGAAGCTCCCTAAAATAGCTACTAAAATAGCGGTGTTTGTCCAAAACGAATAGTATTGTTTTCTACAAATTTAAGTGCCGTCTTGTACTAAAAGTAGAAAAAATTATTATATCGTATTCCGCATCACTGATCCATTATTTATTTCACCCATATTAAATTAAATTGCGATATTAATTATTTCATTTGTACCTGTTCAACCGCTGGAACTTTGTGGTTATTTAGCAACGGATTCAATGAAACTAATTAATACCTGATTTTATAAGTGTTCAATTGTTTAATTGTTTTCATATACCGAATTTTGACTTATTTTATTGCTGAATTTTTGCTGAAATTATTGCTGAAATCATGATCTCAGAAATAATTGAAATGAAAATAAATTTATTTAGGTCATGTTGTTAAAAATTTGAAGTCGTAAAAAAGAGTCGGACTCGCGCACGAAGGGTTCCGTACCATAACGCAAAAATGGGCAAAAAATCGCGTTTGTTGTATGGGAGCTCACTTAAATATTCATTTTATTCTGTTTTTAGTATTTTGTTGTTATAGCGGCAACAGAAATACATCATGTAATAATTTCAACTGTCTAGCTATCACGGTTCATGAGATACAGCCTGGTGACAAACAGACGGACAGACAGACAGACAGACGGACAGGCGGACAGTGGGGTTAGTAATATTGTCCCGTTTTTACGCTTTGGGTACGGAACCCTAAAAATAGCTGCGGGTACAGCCAGCAATAAATTGATTATTAGAATTAAGGTTAAAAAGTCCCAAAACTTAACAAGTTATATTTCGCAGATATAAATGAAAATGGAATTTAAGGCTGAAATGTTACTTTCCATTTTTTTACTTTCTTTATTGTAAAGTCTTGTACTGCAAAGCTTCTTATTAAAATTAGTAACAATACTATTATTTGTTGTTACTTAAGAGGCTTAATACAACTTTATAGTTTGGTACCAAAGACTTCATACAATATCATAGTAAACCGTAATCTGCACATTAATTCGACATTATTTTTAACTTCACGACATCGTTGACATAGATCTCTTTATGCATTCTCTTTATCTAAATGCATTTAAAAAACCTTGGAAATCTGCTGTTGATATTTTATGTACAAAACAAACCTAATACACAATAAATAACTCATTAAAATGTTTGTTTGTACACTTATTATGATGATTTGTATAAAAAATACCTGTTTAAAGTTTAACGTATATGACTTTGAAAGTTATGTAGACACCGGTGCCGGTGACCAGACGTGGCGTAAAATTAATTACTACTTGAAGCAGAGCAAACGAAACCGCCTCTGGTTGCGGCTTAGGGTGCGGACATGGCACAAGATGTAGCGGGTTAGTGAGCCTTTATCTCTAATAATTATCAGAGAGCCTACCACCAACATCGAAGAATCAAAAACTGTTAAATGTCGGTCGGTTAGTTTAAGCTTACATTAAATTTGCTACATGTTATGTTATAAGTAGATATGTAACTTTACTTTTGAGTGACATCAACTTGAGATACTTCATTTGGTTTTTGCCTGTTTGTCTTTTAATTACTTATATAAGAATTCAAGTCTTGGAGACCCTTTACATCTCTAAGCATAATTTGATGATCTTTTTTTATTATATATATTTTATCCCTGACACTTAGAGACTTTTACATCTCTAATAAAGTATCCAATATTTTTTTCATTGAATCCATATTTGTAATTGTATTTTGTAATTTTGGTTATTTTTATTTTTTATTGCTTGTAAAAATTTGACATATAAAAGTGCCCCTTTGGCCTATTTGCTGAATAAATGTTTGTTGCTTGTCTCGAATGGGAAATAGCGATAGAGAGGCAGATACCTATCTATTATCTATTTTCCAATGTTGGCGGTAGGGTCAGAATATATGAAATACATACGATGTGGGTGTAATTAATAAATAAAATAAAAATCAATAGAATAGATGGTACTGGGGCAAATCCTTAAGAGATTAGAGGGCGTAAAGCCAGGAAATAAACAAATCGTGAAATATAAACCATAATACACACAACCAACCTTTGCTGCATTGCTAGAACTGGCGGTGCAGGTTTATTCCCTGATCCCTATAAGACAGGTTTACCTAGTTTATGGCTCAGGACACTATTCCTAGGCTGTCTAACAATAAAATACTCGACTTATATTAAACCTCTAATTTTTTTAATTTAATTTTTATTCATAGACCAACTGAGATCATTGTTGTTAGTACACATAAAGCTTAAATATATGGTTGGTATTATACACTATATAACGAATGTCAATAAACTTAATAATAAATTAATTAATAAAAAATTGAAAAGAAGTGAAATTAAATAAAACAAAATACAATAAAAACAATACTACTAATAAAATACTCCTAAAAATGTAATTGTACTATGTAAAAAGCTGCATTTTTGATACACAAATAAATCATTTTTCATTTTAATTTTCATTTTCAATAATATGACCGTCGTGCCAGTTTTCACCAAGTTACACGGGCACGTCGTCGACGCTTTACCTAAATACTTGTAAGTCCATTCATTTCATAAATTTTAAATCCATAATATCAATGGTTTAAGGGAGTCAGCTTCAATATTATCGGATAAAACAACGCGCCCAAAGTATCTGCCATCCTGAAATACTTTTCTAACTAGAGACATATTATCTGTTTTTGTTGAGCTGTTAAAGAATTTTGAGGCGTAGTCTGATCCGTTACTGTACATTGAAGCTAATCAACTAAATTACATTCATTAGCACTATCGATAAACCTTACATAATGAGAACTGAACAGTAGTCATTATACTCATTATGTACCAACACTGCTAATCGCTTTACCCGCTTCCATAACGCTACCTGCCTAAAGCCGGTTGCAGACAGACCCGTCGACACGACCAGCCTCCTGCCGACAAAGCTGCACCAATTTGCAGATTAGCTGATGCGTGAATTGTTGCATAAGCCCATACAGGAGTTCGAATGGCGAAGGCCCGAGCAATTACAGCCGGTAATTCGATCCCGAAAGCCGCACGTAAACCGATGTGCACGAACCTTTATTTTTAGTTTTGTATGTAATTAAAATACGGGGGTCGGTAAATGTGCCCAGTTGTACGGGGTTTGATTGGACGCAGGCAAACGAGTTTAATGAATAGGTTTTATAAAATATGTAGGCTATTTTTAGGGAGCTGTTTACCAATTGTATTGTTATTAGCTACTTATATTAAATTTTTAGATTTATAAGTGAGGATTTTAAGGGGCTACCTGAGGTTTTCATCGATTTTTGACAAGTTTTGAATTTTGAATCGTATTCCTACTATTGCACTACATATAGAATTATAAGACAAGCGGCTATCGGTTCTTCAATCTTTTATCTCCATTTTTGTCTACCGGATTGTGAAAAAAATGAATACTTATTTATTTATGATTGTTTTAAACATTGTCTAAAAAAAACCTTTTTTCGTATCTCGATTGCTGTGAAAGATCTTACTTATACGAAATCTACATATTTGGGTTCGTCTTAGACGTCTCTAAAAAATTGTCTAAGGTTTTAATTCTAAACTAATTAACACAAAAGTTATGGCCAGAAAACCAGTTTTTTGGCCTAAAATTGTTCAACTTTGATGCCAAATATTTCGAAAACAATGAACTTTGAAGTAAATATGGGATACTATATTGCTAAAATCCGTTGCTGTTAATATGATAAGCTACAAAAAACATTAGAAAACTAAGGGATTCAAATCGAAGGTCATTGGGGCATGGGATCCCCTTAAATATTTCTCATGACGTTGACTTTGTTAATATTGCCCAAGTAGCTTACCGATTTGAATCACATAGGTTTTGATTCAAGTTTTGAATAGTTTAAAGCGAAAGGTGTTAGGTATAAATTGTGTGTATACGGTTGATTAAATGCCGCTCTATAACGTTTGCTATTTGACAAATAAAAAGTTTCACAGTAGGTAGTCGCGTTGTGACAATACTTTGAAATTCCTCATGTTATAAAATTGCAATTGGTCAGTTTGTATGGAAATTATGGAAATTTTACAAAGAGTCCCGTTTAACTAATAAGTCAATTTCCTCCACATCTTAGCGTTTCATTCTAAATCTAAAGTAGGTATCCCGTGGTACGCTTTGGCAACCCAAAGTACCTAAACCTAAGAATTAGTTTGCGTAGTCTAATCAAAAATCAGTAGGATTTGCGCTCCTTTACTATCTCACTTTAATAAATAAAAAAACCGGCCAAGTGCGAGTCGGACTCGCGCACGAAGGGTTCCGTACCATTACGGAAAAAAACAGCAAAAAAAATCACGTTTGTTGTATGGGAGCCCCATTTAAATATTTATATTATTCCGTTTTTAGTATTTGTTGTTATAGCGGCAACAGAAATACATCATCAGTGAAAATTTCAAATGTCTAGCTATCACGGTTCATGAGATACAGCCTGGTGACAGACGGACAGACGGACAGCGGAGTCTTAGTAATAGGGTCCCGTTTTTACCCTTTGGGTACGGAACCCTAAAAACAGAAACCCGATACACACAACATCTATCATGAATTTCCTTAAGCAGGTAGAAACATTGCTACTCATAAGAGCATTGCCCACGGCTAGCAAGTAATAAAAATAAAACGGACCAAGCTCTTTTATCACGTAAGATAAAGACGTAAACAACATTGTCATAATAATGTATTGTATGGGCTAAGAAACTGGTTTTGCCGAAACTTTGAAGATCGAGTTACAATGCAACTTGATATGATGATACTTTAAAAGATAACTATCAAGAAGTACAATTTTATTCTATTTTCATTCATATACATGAGGTTTGCTTTCTAGATTTTTTTTATGTATAAACTTCTATAGGGTTCGCCTTAGTACACATTTATAGTTATACTATACTCTGTTATGTAGGTACGTGTGCAATGTGATATTTACAACAACTATTACTACTATTTATATTTATAAGCGGATTTCCGGAAGCATTAAAATAATTATTTTCGATACAAGTGTGGAAAAGGGGAAATTCGAAACGAGTGGCGATAAATTAAAACACGACCGCAGGGTGTTTTAAATCGACACGAGTTGCGAATTACTTATTCGCACGTGTATCGTACAACGTTTTACAGTACATATGGCCCTTTAAACTTTCGACATATGCACAAAAAGTGCTCTTTTACGCACTAGTGCGAGAAAGTAGTACCATATGTACTGTAAAAGTGTTTTGTAATTTTTTTAACTACAGTCTATTTTCGAACTACCTAGTCAAAATTTAATGCGTCAATGTAATTGCTATTAGGCGCTTAATCTTCACTCTTAAACTAGTAATCTAACTATAAAATATTTCGAGAGAAATTTAATTCGCCGTAAAATTGCGAAAACTTGTTGTAACATGTATGTCTCTGAAAGTTATGACTCGCTAATTACTTTTATAATTAAATCCATCTCCAAGAATTTAAGCCTGTGACATTTCGCGATTCATCAATGGAACTCGAGTGATATTTCACAGATCAAAGGGTTTCTATTTCAGTTAATAACTAATATAACAAGACCCGCCTTTCCGACAAATTTCCCGGCAGACTTAAATCTGGATATAAATCTAGGTTCGGTCGCCAGAGTTAGGGAAACCAATTCTGGATTAATTTAATCTTTGAATGGTCGCGGTCGAGGCATCGGGTACTAATCAAAAATATTCTTAATCCTCTAGTCTAGTTCATACGAAGCCATATAATGGCAGTTAAAACATTGAACTCTATTATTGACATCTGATAAAGTTCAAATTTAAACAATTTTTTTTTTATGGCATACACCTAGAGGATTTTTTTCCCCCTTGGGGATTTCACTTTGAGAACAAAATAGCTAAGAAAAATGTTGAACCTAATTTTTAATTTCTTATCTTATTGTTTCTTTGTTTTATTCCCCACAATTTGTAAAAAAAAATAACGTAAAATAAGTGCAAAGTTTTTAAGCCTAACTCAATTCGATCATTAACTAACTACATTAAATACCTACCGAATATATTCAATCTAAAATTAAATTCGATAATTCAAGATAAGTTAACATCAGTCTTGCTGCCGATGTACCGATGACAACTTCAAATCCATGTCAAACTTTGAAGTGCGTGCGTGGGGTAAGTTGCTACAATTTCCCTCACCGAAATAGATTTCAAAGCAAAACCGCCCGACTGTCAAAGACAAACTAAGCACGATTAAGCATCTCAACCGCATGTAGGTTGGTAAAGGAATAAATCAAGTGCTACCAGGATAAAAACGAAAAAGTGCGTTCGAGTAGAAAATTTATTTCTTTTCTCCACATCTCAGTGGGTTTCGTAAAAGTTTTAATTATTTGCCGGATGCGTTTCGACGCCGGTACATTTGAGATCAATGCCCTGAGCCTGCCAAAACGGCAGTGTCTCAAGTCGCCCCATTGTTAATGTGCAAGGGGTGGTTTTGTATTTTGGGATTAATGTGATAGGTTTATATCTGTGAGATGTATTGTTTGAAAGTGTTGTTTCGGGCTTTTAAATGTTTCACAGAGAAACAATGCTAGCATACATAGTCAAGGCGTATCTAAAATTCTCTTAATTTATAAACAGGCCACTTTTCGGAAAGTCACTTTTTAAGATTGAATACCAGGAACACCATCACCAGGATCACTTTCAAGAGAATCTCGTAGTTTTAGTACCTATATTTTTGTATCTGTTGCCTTTTTGTCTAAACTATTCGACATACACTCGAGCTTTAAAGAAATACACACACCCTCCACAGTCTTTATTTAAATTTTAATCTTATAGGTGATAAAAAAAAACATTTTTCTTTACTGCTGCACTGCAACCATATACACGAATGTTTTTTTTTACAAAGGTTACCTTTAACTAACGCCACGAGCACGACGGAAATATAAGGGTCATTATTCTCCACTGCCTTAGTAATTTCTTCCTTACCGTCCGCGAGTCTAAGCTACTGTTTAACATTTAGACAGTGACCGTAAACCCTGACTGACACCGGGAGGTAAATATTACATAAAATAGTCACGTCAAAGCCGGTGGACCATTTCAACCGTTCCTTCAGCTCTGTGATGCTGCGGTTCAAGTTACAAGTTGTCAGCGATTTAAGAAGTATAATAATTAATAATTGAGAAAACCAACTGCTATTTGCCTTTCGAATCAGAATAATCATAACGCACGACGTGTTACAAATAAAAAATTTGTGTCGGATTGAAATGTAATACAATGATTTGTAATTTCCCTAAATCAATACGAGTAATTAGATACCTAAGCGATATTGAGGAAATTTATGTGGCTTCCACATTCTCTAGGTACTTACAGTTTTTTCGTGCAGTAACATTTTGTGAATCATATTTGTCTATGCAAGTAGAAATCATTTATGATCACAATTCAGTCAATACATTTTTAAAGTTAATGAAATGTTAATTGTACTAGTCCCAAGCATCAAAGTAGGTACGTAGATAAATAATCCAAGAGGTCATTCGACATTATTGCGCAAGATTATTATTTTGTAAGCTCATTCCTATTGCATTTACATGACGAATGCTGATGACAAACTAATTAAGAAGCACTCATTTGGCATAATGAGATGGATGTATGTTGTTGCCGCAGTTCGTATGGCATTTAATTTGCCATTTGACCGCCAAAGACGTCAACTGTCGCGCGCGGCTACAGCCCAATATCAACCTACGTGCATTCTGACAAGGTTTACGATGCGTGGCGTTAAAAGGGTTAAACCTAACGGCCCGGCCACGACATCGCGCGGCGGCGGCAGCGACGAGCGGCTGCCATAGGTGGGAACTAAAGGTCCGATCGCTGTGTCTCGCTCCAACCAGTCCAACCTATGGCCGCCGCTCGCCGCTGCCGCCGCCGCGCGTCGTCGTGGCCGGGCCGTAAAAGGTGTAGACAATGCGCCACCGCTACCGCTTGTATCTCAACCCCACGCGGCATAGCTCCGTATAGGTGACTGTCCGTTTCCAACCGCAGCTGCACTGCTGCTCCGACACTACTGCGGCGGCCCAAACGCGTCGGTGTTATTGTCAATTTCCATAGTAAAATGAATGACGATATCGACTGCACGTAATATGGTGATTTTAACGTTTTCCCGACCGCAGCTGCACTACTGCTCCGACACGTCGGTGTTATTGTCAATTTCCATAGTAAAATGAATGACGAGACCGACTGCACGTAGCATGGCCATTTTTGCGTATTTGGTGTATTATTGCAACTGCGGCTGCAGACCGCACGTCAAATCTGTCACCTGCACTGAATTGTCTTTGATCACAGATATTAGTAGTTTTAAGCAAAGAGGATATAACCACTACGTTCTAAGGAGTTATTACACCCACGGATAAACAACCCCGATGGTACCGTCGCCATATATCGCAGATATATCGGGGCGGCCAAGGAGCTCACAGATATCTGAAAACGCCTTTATTGTCAAGGCGCTAGAGTGCATGTTCAGATATATTTAGCACCTCGGTCGCTCCGACATATCTGATGGCGACTGTAGTACTACTGTAAACTTTTTTGCTAATCTATATTGAGCCATACGAGTATCACAGAGCCAGTTAGGAAACTAGAATGATAGGTCCGAAAAAGAGAGTGTCAAATTCGGAAGTTAACTATAGTCTGGCAAACCCTTCGAGCAACACCGGCTTCCGACACGTCGGAAGGGAGGAGCCCAAGCGATATCTTACCGTACAAATCGTTCTGCCATTTTTTGCGGGGGAAAACGTGCACACAGTCGCACTTCTCACTCACTACTTGCAAAATCCAATCTCTAATTAGGATTGTTAATTTTTTTTTTATGTTCTAATTCGAAAACCATTTCGAGATATTAGGTTTTTAAACAGTTTCCGACATTTGCTGCGATATAATAATCGAGGATTGAAGATATTTCAACAAACCTTTGACCTTCTCGCGAGGCTGAATATAATAATGTCATCGTATAGTAAAAGTTATCGAACCATAGTAAATAAATCCGTCACTCACGTAATTGTCAAAGATGTCATTGTCATCAATTGTCATAATAAAAAAATTCAGTTAAACCGCTAGTTTCTTACGATTTGATTTATAATACCTAAACAGTAGATTTTGATTGCTTAATATATCAAAAACCTTGTTTCCACTTGTGGGAATGATTTACAAAAATTATAGTCCGCGAAGACCTACGTGAAAGACGGTGTTGTAGTAAATGTGGAATGGAATACTTCAAGTGTTACACACAATATTGCTGTGAGGATCACGTCGATGTAAGTATAAAATTAATATTATTTTACTACGAATATTTAAAAGTCCATTTTGGTGGTCGGGTCACTATTACCTATTTATTTTCTGTGATGATGTGGCCAGAATATCTAAAGACAAACCGTTTAACACAGCTTGTCCGCTACTAGCTCCGTTTTACTAATTTGAAGTTAAATTCAACAAACAGACATACATATATGTAACTTGCAAGCAATAAATCATATGCATACAAAAATACATAGTTATATTCAAAATACAACATGAAACTGAAAAGATAATTTCTAATTTCCAGGTACCTACAAGTTGCAGTTCAAGGCTCAAGCTGCTGATATCACGATCATGGCGGACAAAACTAAAGTTAATAAAGAGTCGTGAAAAATAAAACATGTCTTATTTTTTACTTTTTTATTAATTTACGAAAAACCTGTTTCCCAAAAAAGTGTATACATTATATGTTCAACATGTTCTGCACGTAAGGTTGACATTGAGGGCTTTGTTTAGTAGCATTCAGTTGAAGTTGATTTAGGTTCTACTCTTGTTGATCCAGAAAATAATTGTATAGTTTATTATTAAATCTATGCCCACGCCCAGGCACTATTCTTGCTATAACTTTACATTCTCCGCCTTCTCTAGAAATTTGTACATTATATACATCCAATAAAACTAAGGTATATAACTTAAGGCAGATTTGTGGAATCAGCTTTCACAAATTTAGCGTATTTTGAGATTATTGATTTAGGGATTCAAATAATACGACGATATTATTTATAGATTCATTAAATAAACTGTTCTTTTATTTTTTCGTAGTTTTGCGAGGATAGCTATAAGCTCGACAGGGCACGAGCGATAGAGAGGCAAATAGAATACCGAATATCCGGCTAAGTGGCCAAATACCGAATAGTTGCCGAATATTCCTGGCAACTGTAATTGTATTGTAATATATCATATTATATAATGTCGTTTATGGTGACAATTTCTCATTTTGTCATTGCAAAGCCATTCCTGAGCTAAATAAAAGAAGCAATCATTATTTTTTATTACAAGGGGCAAAGATGTTATTTAATACCTCATGGTAACATATTGATATCCAAACATACGAAACGATACAAAATTGAACCATGAGAGAAGCGAATGGTTTAAAATTTAGAATATTGACAGTTGCGGAGGTCTCAAGGCATGAGGGTTAAACAAACTGTGTTACAGTGCAACACGTAATTCTTCACACCAACACGAGGAAACCATTTATTATTCAAATTAATTTATTAAAAGTTCTTTCTATCGGCCAAGGCGAGGGAAATATCTTACTTCATAAAGGATTTCTTGTCTCGCCCGTCAAGTTTTATATGGATGGTGCGGTCATATCATAGAGTGCCGTCGCCCATTCACACCTGCAACTGGACAATATGAAGTGTAAATTACAAATTATTTTATTCATCATACTTCACTGTTTGGTACCTAAGGAAAGTAAAATTGGCTTAATATGGATACTTAGAAAGATAAATCTGTAATATTTTGCTAACACCGAACGACTGCCTGCCCACCATTGGATAATTTTATTCTTACGTGTCGCATCGTCATCTCCAGAACCCACGAATCACTTTGCAGAAATCAATAAAAGGCCTGCTAAAAGAGCCTACCTGGCATGGTTTTGAGGGGACGTTTATTACAGACTTCTAAATCCAGCCGCACGTTTCTGACGGCCGAGTACCTATACGTGATGCAGGTGGATCAAGTGCGCACTCCCCCCTTATATATCACGAACTCCATGAGTCCCGTTTCCGTCGGATTGCTGTGTGCGGTGGTCACGCATTTAGGCAAGAGGATGGGGGAGAAAATTTCACATTGTGAACTTACCTTAATGTTAAGAATAATTTTTCCTCTGCATTAATTTTATTTGAGTAATTTGATTGTATTTCGTCAATTATTAAGTCTCATTCAATGTTGAATTGCTTTTCATTTAATCGGCAATATTATCTGAATAAAGGATCACCATTAAATATCAGATTTTTTATTAATATTGCGTAGCTGCCTTCGTCGGACTCTGACTATTGTAGAAAGGCAAACTGGTCTTCTTTTTCATGTAGCATGTAGCATTATCGTCACTCGCTTCTTCACGTAAAAAATACAAAAGTAAATTAGTATTTTATTTGTACGTATGACATTATATGACTTGACATTGACATGCCATCAACGAACGCTGTCGCGACTGCACGCCGCAACAGCCGCAGTCGTGCTGCTACTGTAGTGCGGCACCGCGTAACGTCGCAACTGCAGTGCAGCGGCAGTTACAATTGGACAGTCACCTTATCTCCCAGCTGGTTCCGTGTATAGAATAAGAAACGGCGCCTGATAAAGATAAAGCTGAGGTCATTACAGATCACTATACCGACTATACGGTATACAGACATCACTACGGAGGCGTAGGCTTCGCATCGCTGATAACGTGCACTCTGGACACTGATGGTGCTAACTGCGATCAATAAATATTTCAATCGGAAAGATATGATGAGAGCATAATTTCTAAACCAAAGTGGGGTCTGCTGAACTAACAAAGTACGTTTCTACTAGATCTAAGATAGGTAAGAGAGTATATAAGTTAGTGAGGTGTGGTCACATTAGTCCTCGTTTTGGATTATCCTGAGGCAACTCTGATTGTATATTGTAATGGTTGTTGTTGGTTATGAATTTGATCTGGATTCCTTATGGATTCGATCTGAGCTGTCAACAATGACATTTGTCATCATCATCATATCAGCCTTTTATCGCCCACTGCTGAGCATAGGCCTCTCTTCGAGTACGCCACTTATCCCGGTACTGGGCCAATCTCATCCAGAATTACTCTATTGACAGGTGAAATCCGCATCAAAATCGGTTGCGTAGTTTTAAAGATCTAACCATACATAGGGAAAGACAGACAGCGGAAAGCGACTATGTTTTATACTATGTAGTGATTATACGACCATGACACGACTCGCACTGCATCTCGCGCGCACCAATAAGTCCAAGCAAGATGTTAAATTCTCCGATTTGCAGTACATTTCGCGCGCCCCAAATCAACGACAGCGATCGAATCATACAACGCCTTAACAGAAATGCGTTCAGACTGTTCAGAGTCACTGATTCGCTGTTCACCTAAGAAATATTTCAAAGAGCTTGCATACTTATATCTGCGTAAATTTCGCAACACAACAGACAATCTGACCTACAGAGAAAAAGGTAAAATAATAACCGTGACCAAATAAATGTCTTGAAGGGCTTCGAAACTGTTTGTCCAATATAATGGGCTGTGTTTGCCCACCGTGATTGATGCCTTTGCCGAACTAATGGATCGATTTCCGTTCCACTAGCTTGCAGGATACGTTTTAAGACGTAAGTATAAGTTGATATAAGTATTACGGGCCAATTCGAACCATGATCTAGATATCAACTAGATATCCACTAGATATGAAACAGAAACGATAACGAGATATTTAAGATAGTCATGTCAAATTGGACATTTCCGCGATTTGGAATGTCGTCTTAAACGATCTCTTTAAGATTTGCTTAAGATATTACTTAGACATCCAATAGATATCTAATGGATATCCCAAAACGTCACAATAATTGTAGCGTGAAATGACAATTGGTTTCTCGAATCGAACTGCAAAAGAAGGGAAAGAACTAGTTGAGAACTAAACTATAACGTATCTATTAATTATCACGTTGTTCGAATTGACCGGCTAGCAACTCGCAGTAGCAAGTTTTTTATACTTTGCAAGGTAAAGTCCGTTCAGTAATACCTCGGCCACACACTCGACGAGTGGTATTACTTCCCATACCAAGTATGGCGGCCGATGACGAGTAGCGCGACCACACTACGTCTCTGCCTACTTCCCATGCCACTCGTCGAGTATGGGGGTGGGCACCCATGGGGCATCTGAGGGCCTAGCCAAGTGACAATCGTTCGCAGAGAAACGAAACGAAACGATATCTGTCTCTATCACACTAATATGGAAGAGTGATAGAGAGGCAATAGCGTTTAGCTTCGTTTTATGCAAACGATTGTCATCTTAGCTAGGCCTTTTTGAGCGTACGTGATTGAAGAATGCTATGGCGTAAAGGCTAGACCAAATTTCTGTGACCAGACTTTTCGGTGTATTCCCAATTGTACTCGCCTCTAGCAACTGGCATGGCATACATCAGGCAGGGACAAATGAGAATGATTTATATGAAAACACCCATCCTATCCATGTGCCCGGCGGGGACAAATGGCATTACACCGTCTTTTTCAAGTAACTTCTAGTCCTTATGTCAAACTATCTGGTGTTGCAGGTGTCCATGGGCGACGGTGATTGCTTACCATCAGGCGATTCGTGTGCTCGCTTGTCTCCTATATCATAAGAGAAAAAGGACTGAAGGCCAAACCTTTGTTCTTGTAAAAGGTAGTGGGCCAGTGATGGTGCATACGCATCTACAAGTGGCCCATTCTATAGTGCGTGCTCTCAACCATCGCATGGCCAACTCGCTGGTCCAGCGCTGGGCCATAGCGTAGAGGAGCCATGACATTGCTCGTTTCCAGATGCCGATGCCAATCACAACCACATAGTCCACATATCACACAATGTAGCCAACTGGAGTGTAATTCCAGTTGGCTACATTGTTAGGTTGTCTGTAAACTTAGTTCGATTCGATATTAAATGAAATTGAAGTTTTACAGCGACACAATATACCATTTTTAGTCCGGATTGTAGCTGTTAAAAATAATGACGGGTTTTAACCGCCTCAATTACTGAACTTTTAACAAGCTCGTCTGTCAATCCGAGTTTTGCGAAAACCCTGTGCGTATTCGAACATTATTTTACATTTTATAAATGTAACTAGGGCGTTTGCGTAAGATACAGTTATTTTGAAGTTAATACGAATATAAACTACAAAACATTATACTGTAAAAACTAGTGGGTCTGTCAGCTTTAGACCTGGAGGCGTATTCTGATCGTTGACAGGTTGAAGAAATGTCACTTTTGACATTGACAGATCATACATATAAAACATTCAGATCAAATTCATAGCCTGTTAATACAATAAAAATACGCCTCCTGGCATAACCCATGACTCCGCTACAGACATAACGAGAAAGGACGGAGACGGCCGGGCAATAAGTTACAAAATGGTTTTAGATTATTTGACTTAACCTACAATGATACAGTATTTAACACAGTTCAGTGATAACACAGTATTTATATGTAGGTCGTTCTAACGAATTCATAAGGAACCTTCTACTCGTTAATATTAATATCCCTTTACTAATGTCAACGTCAAAGAATTTCCTTTGCGAATAAATTTGTCGTGTTGAATAGAAAATAGACACACGTAGGATACAGAAATAAATGAGTGGCATTGTTTTTAACAAAAGAAATGATAACTAAGTAAGTATACTTAATTATTTTGCTGACAAAAAAATAAAAACACAAAAATAGTAGTAGTAGCTCCCAGTAGTTTATAATTTAAACTTTTATCACTATACATATTACAATTTCTTAAATTAATTTTCTACGAAAGGGTTCTACACCATTTAGCCAGTGCTCTTGTGTTTGACGTGAATATATTTATTATAATTTTTATAATTTAAAATATGTATATTAAATATATATTAAAACTGGTCACTAACGTAATTAAGGTTGAAAAATGCTCTCCGCCGCCCCTGGCCGGCTGGCTGTCTGCGCCGGTCCGCCAACGCAAGCTCCTGGTGACACTACTCGGTCATCGGTCGGTTTTTCAACTTAAAATACGTGAGTGACCCGTTTTAATATATGTTTAATATATTATGTCTGTGTCTCACGGAAGTTTTGTTGTTTCAGGTGTATTGTATATTGTATCTAGGTACTTTAAAGCATTTTAAAGTACATTTTCATTTGTCATGCTCTGACATAGGGTCAGTTTTTCTAAAAGGTGAGCAGACATTTCTGCACTTGAGCATTTTACGTTACAAATACGATTTTTAAAATTTTTCTACAATAAGAAATTGAAATTTGTGTTTAAATGGATTTGTTATACAATTTCCATTCTTATATTTAACTCCCCATTCCATAAATAACGAAACTTTTGCCTAAATAATAATTCAAAGTACTCAAGAAATACTAATACTTAGTCATGTTTAAAAAAAACACGCATTTTACTTTCCTCGTATTCGGAATGAAAAGTAGTGTTTAACTCGGGTGAAAGGCATCATTTCAGTCCCAGACTACCTCGGCAGAAATAAGCGCCCTTCATCCCTTGGTTAACAATCTAATATTTAAGTCTTGTTAACATTCTGTAAATATTAAAGCCTTGCCAACTGGAGCAATAATGGCTTCAGCAATAAATAAAAATATGATAATACCGTATTCCGCCTTAACGAGCGTCAGCATTCAGCTGCATATAGCCCGCTATATAACACAATATTTATTATGAATTAATTTACATAACAACGGAAAGTCGGTATGTAAAACATTTACCTACTTACAACCCGACTAGGGAACAAATCAAATAGGGAAGGGAATGAAATAATTTTCTGATCTGTTTATAACCCTACTGTATATAAATTATAAACTGAAAATAGATATCATACACTAAAGAACACTAAGGTAAGGGCATTACGAGGAAGGTAAGGGCATTTATTTGTGTGATGAGCACAGATATTTGCTCCTGAGTCATGAGTGTTTTCTATGTATTTAAGTTTTAATATATTATATATATCGTTGTCTGAGTACCCATAACACAAGCCTCCTTGGGCTTATCGTGGGACAGTCAATCTGTGTAAGAATGTCATATATTATTTATTAAAAAAAAAAAGTGACCAAGTCCACCGGTGGCCGACGCGGGAATCGAACCCTGACGTCCTGACCACTAGACCACCCGGCCACGGCGGTACCCGTCTCAATTTCTCTGGTGTATGCTATCTTTGAAAGGCTAGGCGCCTTTGACCAACCGGCTCGGCCACAACTTTGCGCGATTCGCGACGGCGGCGGCGATAACTAGTATAGGTGGGAACTGGGAACGAAAGATGCCATCGCTGTGTTCCGCTCCAACCTATGGATATCGCACCGCCGTCGCCGGTCACGCAAAGTCGAGGCCGTGTATGGGCGAGCAATGTGCTTGCACCTCCTATACGAATCCTTTACTGAATTACGGTATAGAGACACCTACAACCGATACCTACAACCGTTTCAAAAACAATATTACAATGGATGGATATGGAGCTGTAAAGGAGACCTTCGCTAACGCTCGCGCTCGGTTAATTTTCATAATAATTTTTCAACTAACTGCCATCAAACTGTTTTGCAGTTTGGCAGTAATATTCCAATGTACATAACACCTGTGTACCGTGTCTTATGAAAATAAATGAATAATAATAACATTGATATAAGATCACAGAAAAAAATTATGATATCAACGTACTATTTACTCAACACACCAAAAAATAATTAAGCATCGATAGAAAAAAATAGAATTATGGTCATACACATTTTTGTTGTATGGTTTACTCGTTCGCGTCTTTCTTGTAGACATTGCAAAGTTAAGATAATTTAAATCTAATTTTCACGCTTCACCTTTACATGCGTTATACTTTTTTTTTTACTTGAGACACAAATAAAAAAACCCTGATATATATAGACCCGTCTCGCTCACTTTTTTATTGTCCACAGACAAGACAAGACAAGACAAGAGACGCCACACCCAGCCAGGAACATGCCTGCTCCGGACTAGCCGGCATACCAGGGGACGTAATTTTATGGGGAGTGACACGCTCTGGGATGGGAAAGGGATAGTTATAATCAGCCGGCTATGCAGCCTTAAGCCAATATTGGAAGGTAGGTGGGGTAGGTTATGTCGTCGAGGGAGAGCGTTGGTGATATGCTTCTCGTCGTTTTTGTTTCGGTCTTCGTAACATCTTGTGCCAAGCGAGGCCAATATCATCTTGAGATGCCGTTTGCTCGTCGATTCGAGGTGTTGGTTCTTCTTCGTCTGATTCGCTGTCGGTATCGTCCAGTTGATATATTTCTCTTGCTGCTTTGATGAATTCGCCTTTATCGTCTGCCATTTGAGCCACTCAGAGGGATTCCGGGATGGAGCTCTCTCTCTTTGCCTAGCCACGTCCCATTTCATTTGGGGTCGGCTCTCCTCGTCAATCTTCGCCACACTCTTCGGTTCTGGGTCGTCGTGTCGTTGATTTGGGCTTTCTTTAGGTCATTGTTGATGACAGACATCCAAGTTTGAAGGGGTCTACCGGGATTCTTCGGACCGGTGTTTATACTGAGGACCTTTCTGGTCATATGATCCTCGCTTAGACGGGTTTCAGCGAGTTTCTCCTCAATGTGGATTCCGGGATGGAGCTCTGTAGCTATATTTTATGCGGCTTCGAAGAGATGAGGTTTTGGGCGTCTTAGGATGTCCTAGGTAGCATTTTATCCTCTTGTTTATTGTTTTGCCGTTGTGACATCAATTCCCAATCATACGATTCTCCCCGCTCGCTTGCCTCCTATATTATAAAAAACTAAGTCTACCAAAATGCCCATACTTCGAGCACAAGAGGACGGCACGTTGTCACTTAAACAACACTCATTTAAACAATTCATACACAAATAGCACCACAAAAAAACACACAAATAGCACCTTACTTGAATTGCATAGCTATCAATTTTGAGTGGTAGAGTCCTCTAATTCCGCGTAGTGAAGTGGCGATACCCTTTTTTTGTCACTGCACATGTTGTAGCACTGACTGCACATGCAGGAAATCGTGTAGACAATGCAAAAGGAATTTTGAAGCGTAACGTTGACCACTCGCAGTCAGTAATAATACGATGGTTTCGTTAAGTTCTTTGTTCGTTGAGCCCCCTCCCCCGCGTCCGTCGGCTTGCACGTTCGGGATAAACTCAAAACACCGGACAAGTGCGAGCCGGACCCGCCCACCGAGGGCTCCGCACTCCTCAGCATCTGCTGTTGCAGCGGCAACAGAAACACATCATCCGTGAAAACTTCAACCGTCCAGCCATCACGGTTCACGAGACACAGGCCGGCGACAGACAGACGGACAGCGGAGTCCCAGCAACAGGGCCCCGCTTCCACCCCTTGGGCACGGAACCCTAAAAACCACCGAGCGGACCCCCATGCGACAGGCCTACTCCCGAGGAAGGCTCAGGCGTACAATTTGTAGCCTAATAAGTCGTTTGCTTTTAAACTAACTTAACCCCAACAATACCTAATGTAGTTGTACCTACAAACACTGTTAAGAACGGACCGTTATTTAAAAGACGTGAAATGGAAAAATCTCACCGGTAAATTGCACTGTTAACATTGCCACTCACTGTTTCACTTTCACATACAACCAACCCACGTTTTTCGAGATAAGCAGATATTCTAGAAAAACGTTAACTGCATATCTATCTAGATGCTCGCGTCGGTAAAAACTACCTATCACGGTCCGGTCAACATCTGGCGACAAGATGCAATTGCGAATGCCATTGTAAAGGGCTCCCGGAACACAACCGACCCCGGCCGCGGTCAGAACCAAACTCCGCTCACTTTTTTATTGTCCACAGAAGAGATTTATTTCTAAAATGTATTTGTGTCCCTATAAGTATGAAAACTAAAATAAAAAGCATTATTTCATGAATATAATCAAGTGTTTTTCAATTGTTTTGTTTAAGTTCCCAGTAGCTTTTGTTTCAAGTCATATTAAAGTCGGAATGTTTTGCCAACTGAATATCTAGCTGTCAAATAAGCCCGATAAGTGTATAATTAGGTATCTGTATTTAAATTTTAAATGTATACATGTTTGATTATCGAAAATATTATAATTCAAAGAAATCCAGTTTGTGGTGTTCCTGATTGTGACAGGATAAAAGGGTTTTGTAACAATAGTTTTTGTTTTAATAATACCTATTATAATTATGTAAGTGAGTGAGAATGTTTTGTGTGTAACGTTACATATTTCATGCTATATTGAGGTGATGTAGGACTTACGAGTACTATTTTTACTATTTTTTCACTTCATTAAAATATGAAGCAAGTAATAAGAAACCACTACTAGACAAAAAATGTGCTGGACGAAAAAACTAATATGGGGTGCCTACCTTGTAAAAGGGTAGGTACCTAAACAATATATAAACCGTAAAATGTGAAAATTAATTGGTTTTTTTTTATATTGTTTTGATTTAAATTAGACCATGACTACTAAAGATAAAGATAAGGTAAAGATAGTTTATATAACAATGCGCTTATGAACGTCAAATAAAGCTACGCCGACTCTAACCCTACACCTCTGCCTCGAGAGGATTTAAATCCCCCTTCAATGTTAGGAGGGTATCCCAGTATCAATATGACGACCGGTCTGGCCTAGTGGGTAGTGACCCTGCCTGCGAAGCCGATGGTCCAGGGTTCGAATCCCGGTAAGGGCATTTATTTGTGTGATGAACACTAATATTTGTTCCTGAGTCAATTGTGTTTTCTACGTATATTTATAAGTATGTATTTATATATATAAGTATGTATATCGTCGCCTAGCACGCATTAGTACAAGCTTTGTGTAAGATGTCCCCTAATTTAAAGAAAAAATAAAGTTTTAACACATAAATGAGGTTGTGATATAGTTTTCGTTCATAAAAACTTTTGAAGCGCAATTACCCAGTGGGGAGCAAGGTAGGCACATTTTACGGTACCCAATATAAACATACCAGAAAGTACATAAATTACACCTACATAGTTAGTATAGTCACCATCAATACAGGCCTGACCTTTTACATACGCTCCCCGAGTAAATAAAAACCGTCCAACGAAATATATTATTTCCAGCAGTTGACACAATAAATAAATAAACACGGCTTTTCGTACATTTATAATTTAACCCCCTCGAATCACACGCCCGCTTGTTGTCTCTGATAACAGTCCTGTTCAGAATATTCGAAATGAATGCTCCCGTTGACAGTGCCCATTCAACATACAGTGAAGGAAGACTAAGAAAAAACATTACGTTTCATTATTACTTTTGTCCGAAGCCACTGTATACATACATTAAACAAAGGCTTTTGGCCTTTGGTTTCACATAGGTACGTGTCGTCTATTTTATTTAGATAGATAGATAGAATCTAGTATGTTTTATTATAAAGTGCGTATACCATTAAATCTTGTCATACGAGTACATGTAGTGCGATCGTAATAAGTAATAACCATGAGAGTATCATTTCGTTCCGTTTGAAGTTGAAACTCTATCCATGGGGTCCCAATGCGCACAAGTTGTTTGCAGAAATCGCGAAGCGTCTGGTTGACGTAACTTGGTGACCGAAGAGCTGGCGGCTTTCTCGCATAACGTATCAGCATTGCGATACAGCGAGGAAATGCCGCCAGCATCCTTGGTACAATGCCTCAAGGGCCTATTTTTTAGATTTAATCTAGTTATTAATTTTGTTTACGTAGTACCACTGTATATATCTTGTATGTAAATAAAGAGCAAAAAAAATGTATATTAAAAAAAGCAGTTATATTTATCGTGTAGGTAGAGGTACGCACTTTAACTCTGGTTTTTAAGCATTTTAGATAGGAAGATACAATAGTTTGTTCATCACGGAAGGCAATATATTTACATTTAAAACATACATCATGTACACAAAATATATAAGGATTTACAACTTAAAAAATAAATAAGAATTAACTGACTTAATAATTGTATTTTTTAGGGTTTGGTAGCCAAAATTCCAAAAACGGAACCCTTATAGTATCATCATGTCCGTCTGTCCGTCGGTTCTTTTTTATATGTTAATGCAACCGACGAAATAGAGTTTAAGACTAACGGTCTTTTTTCTCTCATTTTTTATTTCAGTCTTATTAGGTATAAAACCTGAAAGGGTTAACGTTTTTCTAAGTAAGGTCGATTTGAAACAGATTCATATCTAATTATCTATCTACTACCTAATCTAAATCAACTATCCAAATACAGAGTAGCCGTCAACATTAAAGTATTAGATTGCAGACCAAACAAAAACTACAAAACTGGCTACCGAGACACAAGAATCGACATAAAAACATTTATTTAACATCTTTGACGAAGCGCTCAATAGCAAAAGTTCTTGGACGCACTTGTAATAACAATCCTTTGTTGACAGTTCTCGAGTTTTTTTTTATCAACCCGCGACAAACTCAAAAGGATTCGCTACGAGCCGTGTCCACTCGAGATGGGGACATCTGTTATATTAAATTAAATGTCTTCCGTTGGCGGGTCTGCAAATAAATTTATGATGTTCATAAGTCGCATGAAGGTGTTTTGAGTTGTACAAATGTGACGCCGTTTTTTCTTGTTGTGATTCTGGAAATGATGTTAGCGAAACTAATTTCAGTAGTAAGAAATTGCACCGTAATAACTTATTATGGACTGATACAACCATACATTCTTACAGAATACATATGTGGCTAATGCACACGTTGTCTATGTGCCTTATAATACATACAGACAAGAGCAATGAAAACAAGTTACTATGTTTGAAAATAGTTATATAATGTGGCTCTTTTTTCAATATTCTCTAATGTGTTTTTATTTAATCCCTGGGAAGAAGAATGGTATCACTTTATGAAGTAATTATGTTAATTTATTCGATATACCTACTGTTGCGGCAAGCAAGAAAGCATACTCAATTTCATGGTAGATGGCGCTGCGCTGCACACATCGCGCGCTACGGGTTTCCTGCGACCTATATAAGCGCGGCCATTGTCAAGCTTTTTACTTTTGCAATATCCTTCAAAGAAATAACATGTCATGTATACGCGTCTAATTTATTAATAATATAATTGTGTTGCAAATCGGCGTTTCAATTCTTATTTCACGTTATGAGGAACTAGAGTCTACAAAGTGGTCCATTAGAGCCTGAAATATAGTGAATTAGTGGTGAAAAACGAACAATCGCAGTGAAATAAGAATAATTTTGAGAGATTATAGACGTCACGCATCGAACATTCTAGAACAAAATAAATGAAGAAGGAACAAGAGTGAAAAAACAAAATACGAACAATGATGAAAAAAATACTAAAAATACGAGAAATAAACGATGAATGAATAATATTTACGAGGTTTCAGTGCATAAATACAATAAATAACCATATCGAGTACCGCGAGAACAATAATTGAGTGATTTTCGTAAAAATAGTCGGCGCTTCGGTGTAAACATTGGTGTAAACAATGGACATAAAACTGTGAAAATATATCGAGATTCGTAATAATTTTGAAGAAAACGTGTAAAAACGAGCAAAGCTACGAACATTTAGTGTTTTTCAAGCCAAAAGAGTGAAGATTCAAGATATTTCGTAAGATTTTACTACATAACCTACAAAATGGATACTTACGTGTCGGAACAAGAAATTACTTACGAATTAATAAGAAAGATCGGGATAAACTTCAAGAAGCAAGGAAAATCACGTATTACGAAAGGCTATGTACAAGCTAGAATTGATACATTGAACGAGTATTGGCAGAAATTTCAAACAAACCATTTCCAAATCTTGAAATATGCAACTACGACTCAGAAAAAGGAGCATAATTACTTCACAACCGACTTGTACTCCAATGGAGAAGAAGAGTATTTTGTGATTAAAGGAGAGTTATCGGATACTATCGAGCTATTCAACAAATCCGAAACTTTGAGTGAGCAACCGCAATCGCAACCGCAATACAAGTCAACGTCGGAAGTAAACAAGCATTCTACGCAAGAGGTGAAGCTTCCAAAAGTGATCCTGCCCCAATTCTCTGGAGATTATCAAGAATGGACGTCATTTAGAGACCTGTACACGTCGCTCGTTCATAATAAAACATCGCTGAGCAAGGTACAAAAACTTCATTACCTGAAATCAAGTGTCACCGGTGAAGCTGAACAATTATTGAAGCATCTGCAAATAACCGAGAAAAACTATGATGTTGCATGGGAAACTTTAGACAAGAGGTACAACAACAAACGCATGATAGTAAATACCATCTTGAATAGATTTATGAATCAAAAGAAAGTGTACAACGGCACATCTAGATCTATCAGAGAGCTACTCGATACTACCCAAGAATGCCTGAACAGCCTTAAAAACAACGACGTAAAGATTAACGATTGGGATACTATCGTGATTCACATTATACTCAACAAATTGGATGACGAGACGCGCAAACAGTGGGAAGATGAGATAAAAGCGCTACCTGTACAAGAGTTGCCGAAACTAGAGAAGTTTACAACCTTCTTAGAGACACGTTTCAGAGTGTTAGAAATGGTTCCATCTACAACCTATTCGAAGGACAGAGAGAGAGCTATCGTGAGACAGAGATCCTTTCTAACAAGCCCCGCTACAACTACAATACAGTGTTCCTACTGCAAACAAACCACTTCACCTATCTATGCAAAGAATTTGCAAACCTAGATGTCAACAACAGAGTTCAACATGTCCAAAAGGAAAGACTTTGCTTTAACTGCATGTCATCAAAACATAATGTGAAAAATTGTAAATCCAGAGTATCTTGTCATCATTGCCAAAAAAGACATCATTCTTTACTTCATTTTGAAAACCAACCAACTGAGAAGAGAGAAAATCCAATACAATCTACATCGAGAGAAACCGCTACAAATTTGAGAGAAGAGACTACTACAAAACCTTCAGATACACCAAAAATAAGAAACTACCTTATCACTCAGAGTCATACTGCGCTCATGGCTACCGCACTAGTAAACATTAAGACTGGCCATTGTATACAAGTTCTACGAGCACTCATTGATCCCTGTTCACAAGAATCATTTATAAGTGAAGCAACTGTCAAACAATTACAGCTGCGAAGAAAACCAGCTGATGGATTAGTTACCGGAGTGGGTCATATGTCAACAAGAATCAAGTCCGCTACAGATATAGAAGTTTACTCAAGGTTCAACGACAACTTCAAAGTCAACTGCACAGCCTACATTGTTCAAGATGTCACCGACATTATGCCTGAAGTCCCAATCAATCCACAGAAATGGAGTCATCTGCAATACCTGTCACTTGCAGACCCAACTTACCATACACCAAGCAACATTGATCTACTACTTGGAGTTCACATCTACACAGACATTTTGATGAACGGAGTGATTAAAGGAGAACCAGGTACTCCCATAGCACAACAAACTCGCTTGGGATACATCCTGTCAGGAGGTCAGTTGAACAACAACCACATGAGAGAGTTCAAAAGCATGCATCTGAACATAACATTAGAGAAGATGGTAGAAAAAATTTGGGAGACAGAGAGATTAGAGTCAGAGGAAAACGACACTCTCACCCCACAAGAACTTCGAGCTGAGAACATTTATCAAGATACAGTAGCAAGAGATACAAACGGAAGATACATCGTATCACTTCCATTCAAGTGTGACAAACCTACTTTACCAGAGAATTCGAGAGAAATCGCACTGAGAAGATTCATGAGCACTGAGAGAAGATTAGAAGCAAACACAAAATTGAGAGAATCCTACAATGAAGTCATGAGAGAGTACATAATGTTACAACATATGGAATTAGTTGAACGAGATGAACCTATGAGAGAGCCAGACAGAAGAGTATACCTGTCACATCATCCTGTGATCCGTGAAGATAGAGACACTACTAAGCTTCGGGTAGTTTATGACGCTTCATGCAGAGGAGCCAACGGAGTAAGCCTCAACTCAGAACTGCTAATTGGTCCGTCACTTCTGGGAGATCTTCGAGACATTCTTATGAGATGGAGGCCCTCAACTGATGACTACATATCTTAGAGGAAGATACTGGCTGATTGACGCAGGAAACACTATAAAAACATACGTGAGAAATTGCTTTCCTTGTGCTAAACAAAAAGCAAAGACAGTAACTCAACTGATGGGTGACTTACCTGAGATACGAGTGAAGCCGTCAAGAGCGTTCCTTACAACTGGTGTAGATTTCGCAGGTCCAGTAAACGTGCGCATGAGCCCTGGACGAGGAACAAAGACTTTCAAAGCATATATAAGCATCTTCATCTGCATGGTAACTAAAGCAATACATATAGGTATAGAATGTGTGAGTAACATGTCTATGGAAGTGTTCATGGCAGCATTTAGAAGATTTACATCACGAAGAGGATTCGTCAAGGAGATGTGGAGTGACCACGGGACTAACTTCATTTCCTCGAGCAAAGAAATACTAGAGACTTGGAGACTTGGCAAGTCAACAATCCCTGTTGAACTAGCAGCCCTACTAGATACAGAAGGCACCAAGTGGAAGTTCATCCCTCCTGGATCACCAAACCATGGCGGATTGTGGGAGGCCGGAGTCAAGAGTATCAAGTTTCATCTTAAGAGAACTCTCGGAGACGCTACACCTACCTTCGAAGAATTTACAACTCTTTTGAACCAGGTCGAGGCTTGTTTGAACTCAAGACCTTTATCACCGCTGAGCGATCATCCTGATGACCTAGAGCCGCTGACACCAGCACATTTTCTTGTCGGAGAACCGTTAGTCACCATCCCGGAGAGAGATTTAACACAACATAAGACAAATTCATTATCAAGATGGCAAAACATTCAGAAAATGCTACAAATATTTTGGAGAAAATGGCAAACTGAATTTCTAACAAGATTACAAGAGAGACCGAAGTGGAAAATCAGAAAACAAGAGTTTAACGTCGGAGACCTCATACTAATTAAGGATCATAGATTACCTCCTAGTAAATGGCTACTAGGTAGAGTTGTACAGAAACACCCTGGACAAGACAACGTGACACGAGTCTACGAAGTCCGCACAGCAACTGGAGTGCTAACCCGCTCGATTTCGAAGCTCTGTCCACTACCAGATGTGAGAAGAAAGGATTCTGCTATTCTTTAGGCGGGAGTATGTTGCGGCAAGCAAGAAAGCATACTCAATTTCATGGTAGATGGCGCTGCGCTGCACACATCGCGCGCTACGGGTTTCCTGCGACCTATATAAGCGCGGCCATTGTCAAGCTTTTTACTTTTGCAATATCCTTCAAAGAAATAACATGTCATGTATACGCGTCTAATTTATTAATAATATAATTGTGTTGCAAATCGGCGTTTCAATTCTTATTTCACGTTATGAGGAACTAGAGTCTACACCTACTAAAATAAGCATGTCCTGTATAATTCCAGAAAAAATCTTGAGCAGCCTGAATAATTACTTAATTTTCCTTAAGGCTTTTACGCAACGGTTTATCAGTGCCCCATGTAATATTGAAAATGGTGTAACATCCTGCGTGGTTTCCTTTACGTCGCTGAGCGAATTACCGTGTTTATGGGTAGTAATGCAAGGTAATTATCTAGTGGATTTTGCTACGGGATTTATTTGATACCTAATACCATAAATTTTAATGCATAGTAAAAGAACGTTCAAGCTTGAGCTTTAGAACTTTCTGTCAGTAAATTCGAGGGCAAATTAGAATTTTTCCGACTTTTTTGTAGAAAATAATAATAGTTAAAAAAAATGATCTCAAATTAGTACTAGATTAAATTATTAGTTTATACTATAGGAAAATATGTCTATAAAAATAAGCTTTTTGTCTTATCCCAATGAGCCAGATAATTTATGTAATGTGGCCGTGAAACTACAAAATAAGCAAAACAAAGAAATCAGCAAATTAGTACTCCTTAAGGTAAGGTAAGGTACTTTGACACAGATAAAATGACAATGTGATTCGGTACTTAATTGTCGCAAATACGTACGTATGTAATAGTACGTTTGAGTTTTGAAAGGCTAATTATGCAAAGTAAACACAAGCAAAGTACTTTAAATGAAAATTAAAATCCAATTAAGGAAAACGAAGCTTTCTCCTCACAAACAATCATACTGTAAAACATATAATTTCGCCCCGTACAAGCTATGAACACACAAAACGACTAATATGCGGCAAGACACGTACCTCCATAATTGCGAAGTCTTATGGCAAACTGAATGAAATTTTGCACAATGAAAATTAGACGGTGAAATAATGTTGCCATTTAGGATGTTCAACAAACCATGAATGAAAATAATAGGCGCTCACCAAAGCAGAGCACGAATGACATAATAGTAATTAAGAGCGAACTACCAGAAAATTTTGTCCTCCAACAATGTTTTTGCGACAATGTCGTTAAGTAAAGACGCTTCCATTTCGCAGGCAAAGGACGGTTCTATTAAGCAAATAAAACTGTTCATTAAATTCGTAATTTATGCGTTCGCGGGTTGTATTCATCGTGTTATAAATTTTCCTCGTTCAGGACTTTCGAGAGTTCGGGAATTCACGAAAAGTTTCGCTCAATCGCCCTCATTAAGAATTTTGGGAATTTATTTTTAAATTCGTTTCGTTTGCCTTGACAACAGGTGTTTACAGTTATTACTATAATTCATTCACATGAAATGAAATATTAAGTGTATGAAAGACCTGTCCACACTTCATTATTTATTACTGGCTTCCTCCGTTCCAGGTAAACTGCGGGGAAAGTCTCAATTTAAACAACAGTCGTTGACATCGGGCAAATAAAGAGCCATCCCAACGTCTCATTCCACGCTATGGCCTATTTTTACGCCATAAAATTATTCTCATCTCCCATAATTTCGACCGTAAACCTTGTTATCATTGTCTAATATTTGGCTTTTTTATTACGACCAAGTTTGTCTGAACTGTTAAGAATCTTGATGTGTTTTAATTTCGTTTTTTAGAACTCGTTATGTCTTACGTTGTGATGACGAAAACGCGGTCTTTCAAAGAAAATGAATACCGGGTGGATGTTCAATTTCTTTTTAGAAGGGTTAAGTTATTGTTTTCATAATTGAATGTTCGCTGAATTGTACTATTAAGATTGTTATCGAAACATAAAAATAAATTAGAAAAGTGTAGGTAACGTTTTTGTAAAAGGAATTTATTTTTCTTATTTCACCTGGTTTTTAAACAAGTCTTCAGTTCTGAATCATATTCGGTAATAATTTTTAATTTACAATATATGTACTTTTTTTTAAATATATAATTGATTTATTACTAAAAACATACCAAGCTTATAAAATGCGTTTTGGGTTTTCACATGGTAACATCACGACTGTCGAAAAATTTTTACAGTTTGATTCAGATTCAGATCATTTATTTAATAAAGTATATGTACACGTCAATATCTTATAACTAAGAAGCCAATTCATATAATTTATGAAAAAGTGTTGCATATTTATTTACATGTTTACCAGAACCAATAACAAGTACGGCTTTGTACACAATAACAATAACAGTAGGCATAAAATATGGCACCTAATTAATAAGTGGGTGCAACGATCCCTTTTCAAAAACTCGTTAGTACTATAGCATGCTAATTCGATGAACATGTTTTTAAGATTTTTTGAAAATATGGTATCGCTAGGCGAATTTTTAATGTCCATAGGGACACAATTATATAGGAAGAAGAACGAAGTGGTACTAGAAGGTGTTGTCTGCGTGATAGCCTTTTATTCTTGTCTTTGTAAGTTTTATAATTGTGTAGGTTGGAGCGAACATAATTATTTACAAAATTAATAACTAGCTTAAATCTAAAATAGGCCCTTGGGGCATTGTACCAAGGATGCTGGCGGCATTTCCCCGCTGTATCGCAAAATATGTTTTGCTAGTTATTAATTTCGTTTACGTAGTAGCACTGTATATATCTTGTATGTAAATAAATTTGTGATTTAATTATTTACAGGCAGTTAAGATAAAGACACAGGGCAAAGTCAGGACTCGATTCCTAAATAGGTCCTGAGACGGGTGATCGGTTGGCTTTCGGTCAATGATGCTGACGCCGCCCAGTCCTTGTATTAGTATGGAGTGAAAATAGCCAAAGTAGGCTTTCTTTAAGTTTTCACTCTTTAACGTTAGTGCCAGTTTCTAGAGGGCATGGCATGCCGAGGACAGCCTGTCACACGCATAGTCGATGTGCGGAGACCACGTCAGCAGTTTGTACAGCTTAAGTGAAATACGAAAATGTGATACTAATATTTTGCCAACTAAAACGCAATTGAAATTCCCAGCTTCAATCGCTAGGAATTGAAATTGGCAGTCTACTATCGAAGAAAAATATAAATATGCAATTATATTTATTAAAGTAAGTATCTAAATTGAAATTGAAACTCCAACTGGTCCGCGCCCGACTGCTGCGAATACCGATGGACTATCGAGAATATAGGAAAGATAAGAGATGTCTGTTTAATAATATTCGCACATATTTTGTTAAATAAAATATACTTTCTGAGTCTACTTCGCTTGTATACGTACGTATAAATATAATTTTTATAATGCCAATAAGTAGGTGCATATTAATTTTAAGACATGGTATTATTTACAAGGTTGGGAATAAATCAAATTATTTTATTAAATATTTTGATTTATGTTTTTTAAGTAGTCACACTACTATATCATATAAATTAAAAACTATACTAGATGTCATATATTAAAGAATGGAGGGCTTCGTCACTTTTTTTTTAATATATGACATCTATTACAGTTTTTAACATGGTAATATTTGTCAAATAATTTGTTAATACTCAAGTAAGCACGCATTCAATTTTAACCTAACTCATGCACTTGATTCGTAAATAAAATTTGCCGAGTCTCTATTGCTTGCTTTATTCTAGAGGAGTCTCTTTAAAACTATTTCCTATTTCCGCGCACAGAACGGACTCTACCTACTCCAGCAAGTGGACTAGAAATCTGTGGTAGGGTTAAACTATGCACAAGTACGCGAACAAATCTCTATCATAAGTTCTTCTTACCTACCTCTTTGTATTTTTTTAAATAATGATAGTGAAGATTGTAAGTCTGTTGTGGGGTAGTTATGTATATAATATTGCCGACTAAAATAAAACTCATTGATTACTAAATTTTTACTCTTACCAACACAAATCCCTCAACTTGTCACATTATAGTTAGCAAATCACGAGCTCTAATCAATATCGCCAATGATCAATAGGTTCAAGTAGCAATTTCGACACTTGAAAGCTCCATTCAGCTTATATCTATTACTTTTAAAATCAATATGGTCACGTTCGCGTCATAATATACATTACACAACCATCCTACGAATAAAGTCAGGTCATTACGAAAACTGGCATCATGAGTGACAATTTAATGAAGTGTTGGGCTATTGTTAATTAAGAAGGTTGTTAAAAGCCACACATTTGATGAATGCGAGAAGTCGAATGGTT
Source organism: Cydia strobilella (assembly GCF_947568885.1). Taxonomy (NCBI): domain Eukaryota; kingdom Metazoa; phylum Arthropoda; class Insecta; order Lepidoptera; family Tortricidae; genus Cydia; species Cydia strobilella. The sequence continues at coordinate 15,186,018 of NC_086050.1, forward strand.
TCGCAAGCATCTATGGAATAAATTGAATGTTAAATTGCAATCGTATCGTTTACATTTTTGTTCAAAAAGGTCAATTTAGATCGTCATGGTATTCAATGTGTTTCTAGATTTTAATGATTGGTAGTATGAAAATCAGTTATTAATCATTTTAAATAGTTACGCTATAATAGGTATATATCGGTTTAGAGATGGAATCGGATTTAACATACGTACTAAATAGGTCATGTGAATTGCGTGGATACGAGTAGCGTTATTTGGTGTTGTTTTTAATCACGGTGCTCAACATTATTTATGATGCATAGAATTTGCTCGCTTAAAAAACGGTGATGAGTGATGACACTGATGACACGCGGCCTGATTCGAACTTTAAGATACGTCAAAAATTTGCTAAAGATACGATATGGATCGGATATGTCAGTGTCAAAAGTGACGTTTCTTTAAACAGAAACGTCACTTTTGACTGACATATCCGATCCATATCGTAACTTTAGCAAATTTATGACGTGTCCGAATCAGGCTGACAGTATGTAAAAAAACAAATGGGACAATCTTACACAAATCGAACAGTGTGGCTACCACCAGTTTGGTAACTTGCTTTCAATGCATCTCGCTCTTACTGACATATTAGTGCGAGCGCGATGTATAGAAAGTAAATTACGTAGACGTTGGCGTATATGTCGAGTCACTGACAGTGTTGACACTGTCAGTGACTCGTGGTACGGGTACTGGTCCCAAAGTAACGCAGCGTACAGAGTACTACGTATGCGAACGACACGCGACGAAGCGAAGCGATGTGGTGCGGGGTGAATCAATCCTTTGATACCTATAGAAGTTTAGTGTCCTACGTGGGCGATCTCGTCGTGAACGCGAACGCCTTGGGCCCGCCGCGCCGCGCCGCTTCGCTTCGCTTCGCTTCGCTTCGCTTCGCTTCGCTTGTTCGCTTACGTAAGACGCTGCGGTCGCTGCGTAAGCTCAATAAGACACATAAAGATCTCCAATTCTCCCTCAAATGATCAAAGGTTAACTAGAAGAGATCCCTGGAATAAGTTCGCCTTTGTGCTAATGATGTGTATTTTTTCCCGTTTTTTTCTTTTCAGGGTCCAGTACCCAATTTTAGGGTTCCAAACCCGGTAAAAACGGGACCCTGTTACTAAGACTTCGCTGTCCGTCTGTCTGTCAGGCTGTATCTCATGAACCGGGATATTTGGCTAGACAGTTGAATTTTTTACAGAAGTGATGTATTTCTTTTGCCGCTATAACAACAAGTATTAAGAAGTACGGAACCCTCGGTGGGGAGTCCGACTCGCACTTGGCCGGTTTTTGTACAATAAAGTATTTTACTACTACTATATGTATGTGGTAGGTAACATTAATAAGTTTTTCATAGTTTTTTCTCACCAATCAATCTACCTACGTATAATTATTTTTCAAGAAGTTGACAAAATAGACTTACGTATGAACACAGAACTATTTTCGTGTTGAAATCATCAAATCATTTTCGACACCTATTCTAATTACCTTGAAATTGCGGCAGCAAATCTCTAATTTCGCCGTCATTAGTTATCATGTAACGAAATTTCGGATTATTCGGGAAGAGAACTCCCGAATTCTCGTCTTTGTTGAAACGGGAATTACGAACAAGCCTAACCACAATAACACACAGTTAATTGCTCATTTCGAAATTCTCATTAGCTTCCTGGTAATCAATCAAAACTATGTAAACTGCGGAATGTTACAGCTGAAATATTGTAGCAGGATTTGGCTTTGGTGAATTGTATTAAATTAATTAAGATTGGAGCACTTTACTTCTTTTCTCAGACACAAGCAAAATGTTAACATTTATTCACAGTAGTATCTAGAATTAAAAGCAGTATACTAACTTATGCAAGATTAGAGTTTATTTTATGTTATTACCTTCTTATTAATAAATATTATGTGGCATCTTTCACAAATCAACTTAATCACACAGTAAGCTAAATAAGGCTTGTACTGTGGGTACTAGACTAGGTGACGATATATATGTACAATAGATAGATAATTACATAGAAAACATCCATAACTCAAGAACAAATATCTCTGACAAACATACAAATACTAAATTCGAAAGGATTCGAACCCGGGACTTCTTGCTTCGTAGGCAGGGTCACTACCGACTAGGCTAGGAGGCCGTTGAAATGTCTTACTTGTTTTTTTTTTTCAATTATTATATTGATAAAATATTTCATCATAATTCACCTCACCTTTTTAGTCTTCGTCGTATTAAATAGTCTGAAGATGTCCTCTGCACAAACATGCCCCTCCCCAGTATGTCTACAATAACCGATCTCGTGGTGCTCTCAGATAACAAAACCATTTTACCATTTTCATTGGATATAATAAAATTTCCAAGAACATTCCATTGAACGCCTATATGTTTAGATAGCCTATATTATTCAGATAAAATGATCAAATACTATGATAAGTAGCTACATTTATAGGATTAGCTTCGGTGGCCACTTGACCTATTTCCTGGCTTACGTGGAGCTGACACATCGACACTAAATTGATGCAATTGGCAGACCTCTAGTCTGTCCTCAAGGCACAATAAGCCATCGTCGAGAACGCTCTGCTCTATAAGGAAATAGGTATAATCTTGAGAGATTCCATTTTTTTCTTATCTTCAAATATCGTTTTACCGATTGCTTTTTTGATGACATACTTTATATTTTTAAATAAATGTTCTTCTTTGGGGCTTCACGTCTACACTTTGTGACTTACCTCATAATTTCGTAGTTTAATTCGATGACTTGCTTGGTTGACTGGTAGTTGTGAATTTAAAGTTTTAAATAAACTGTTTTTTTAAATGTTTAAAGTAAAATACAAAATCCAGAATGAATATTAAGAGAATAAAAAACGATCATCATTGAACTTGTACAAATAATTGAAGGTCTCGAAATAAGCGGAAGACATAAAAAAACTGATATCCTGTGTTTCTAATCAACTGCTGATATTACTGTCATAAAACTAGATGGAATAACAGACATGAAAGTTAACCAGTTATATTATTCCGTAATATGTATAATTGTATATTGCAATATTTTTATAGGTACGTAAAAAAGTCCAGGTGAGAAGAAATTAATACAGGAATTAAAATTAACAAGCTCACATTCTGCAAAGATAAAAAGAAAAGTAAATACTCAAGTGCGCATAACATTTAAGTTAGCAACATACGTTTCAGCGTTATTTTTATCTCTATTTTCCTATTAAAAATAAGTGTAGGTACACGGTATACGAGTATATCCACATGCAACCATCATAGACCAAATTGCGGACTAACGAGTCTAACAACCATGACTAGGATAAGGAAAATTGTCATTGCCGGCGGCACTTAGTCACATTCCCGAGGAAATCGAAAACGTCATTTTGCCCTTCTAGCCACATTGCGAGTTACGGCTTTTGGGATTGGAACGATCGAATTTAGTACCGATCTTGTAGTTGCAGTTGACTTTTATTATTACCTATTTGCTATATACCTAAAACGGTGTTAATTGAAAGGGTTAAATTAGGTAGTTTAGTTTAGTAGTTAGATTAATGAAGATGACTTAAATCTATTGCGAAATTATTTCAATCTTCCAAAAGTAATCAGAGATCGTCAAAATAGGTTCTTCAATTAAATCATTAAGCAATATTCATATGAGGAGCAATTAAACATCACGCATAAGAGGAAATGTGTTAATTCCTATGCATGAAACTATTTCGATAATTGTCTTAATGGACGATTACAAAACAAATGTAGTCGATTATATACTGCCTTTATAATTAATTATTATTAAGATTAAGTTTTATGTAGAGATTAGACCCTGACATTTTTTCATCTGCTCATATAACATAAAATTCGCATAGAAAACTATTTACTTATTTATTTATGTCCGTTTATGATTATGATCATAGTCAATTTAGAGCTTAAATGTTGATACAAATGTATAGAATACAGCAACTTCTGCCAGTCAAATGCGTGTTTGTTACCTATTTCCAACAACCGTACGCTAATTTAAAGAAATTATTATATGAAAAAAATTTTTTTAACGGATTAGGATCTAATATATTAATATGAATTTAAAATACATCACATAATATCGGAAAAATAATTTATGTTTGTGTAACTGTTAGTCTGGTTGTAACGTTATTAGTCTGGTTTTCTACAATGATTTTAATAACCCGTTTTAATTAAGATTAGAGCTATAATAATAGAATATTACAATTAATGTTCTTTCATTTGCATTGGCCAGAAGGTTTTTTTCTTACGTAACATTTTGGTGTCATGACCTTTAGGTTATGACTGTTATGAGGATAATGAAGACAAAGATATATTATGAAAGTCATTAAACATGAAAAATTGTGCTTGGTTTTATTTGGGTCATAGTAATGAGTTTGATTGCCTTGAAATCAATATGAGCTACCTAAATTATTTGAGGTTTTAATTTATATTCGTCTCGAGTATGTTAAGTTTTTTTAATATAGGAATGTGCCATTATTTTCAGGTAAACAATGGTAATTGGTAATACGAGAGCGAAAACACAGTTACTAGTATTTTTATAACAAAAATAATTATGTTCTATTATTTTAAATGCATGTTTTTTTTACTAGTATTTACATAAAATTTAAGATTTGTATCGTATCAACCGACTTTTTTTTAAATACAGAAGTTATAAGGCATCGAAAACAAAGGTATGAAATTTCAAAGGTATGAAAAATCAAGAAAATCTTGATAATACAAAAAAATATATAATTGCACGATTATGTATGAATTTCTGACAAAATTGATTGTCTGTAAATTGTTTAAAAATTAATACAGCTCTTGTACAACTACTTGTATTTTCATAGGTTTTTTTTATTACATCTTACTATGCAAAGGTGCGTTAAATAATTCATAAGCAGTAGCTACTTCCAAGCTGAGTAAAAAGGCAGGTAGCCAGGAAAACAAAAAGATAATTTTACGACCCATCTTTCGTTGTCAGTTGTATAGGGAGTCACTGAGAGTCATAACATTTGTTAGATTTATGGCCTTCAAACATTATGCCTTTGTCTTCGAAAGAAAGGCTACTGTTCATCACAAAAACAACACTTTTTTTCGGAATCCCCGTTTAAATCTGTAGGCGTAATCTTAGGATACTGTTTTTGTATTGCATTTTAACAGTTCTATCGCCTCTTTGGTTTAAAATTGTTAGCCAGCTATAAATTTACCTATTCTATTTGAGTTCCTTCACCTTTCTACAGTTGTATTTAGTCTTTGTGCATAAATAATTATATCATATTAGAGTAGAGTCTATTTATTACTTCACTTCCTCTATTACGTAATTTGCTTTTGCAAGCCTTTAGCATACCTTTTTAGGACTTCCTATATCATAATCATAATATTGTATACCATATGCATTTATCCCCGTCTTCCGCTCATATCTACCTATGTTGTCGGCACAAACTTGGCAAACGAAGTTGTCCGTACTCAATGGGGATCCTCATGCCTCGAAGGAGACCTCAATTAGATTCCATTTGTGTTAATCCGCTAGTTCTGTTGACCGGACAGGCAACTGAGACGATCGCTTGATGACTCATTGTTGCATGACGTAATGGGAAGAGAAATGTGTCTCGTAAAAGTATTATATCCCTAAGCAATAAAATCCAATAAATGAGTCATTATGACCAAGGCTTCTATGTCGGCTAGTCTTACACATGTTGTAGAATTTATGTAGGTAGGGATCTGTAATGAATTGTTTTGTTATATAACTGTATTAGGAGATAGTCACAAAGTTTAACTGTTAAGGAACGCTTTCAAATAAAGATTTTACCTTTAAGTTTACATTTAAATGACCACAAGGTTAATGATACGGCTGTTGTGATGTCGTTTCTCTGATACGGCTTCAGAACGACACTGAAGACATTTTATGGCTGTGTAATAAAATTGACAATTGCAACCACGCAATTTGCAAGCGGGCTTCTTTTGTAGATTAAAGCCGGTGTAATTTAAAATTCAGGAGGTGCCTTATAGGCTTATGATACTCTATGAGAGGTGACCGCTGCATTCCAGTCACGTCTGCGTCCTGTGCCTTGTCAGATTTAGGTGGTGCAAGTATAGGTATAGAACCTTTTTATAATCTCGAGCTATGAAAAAAAGGTCCGCTTTTCCCCAGTGTAATGTATACTTTAACTGTGTGCGCGTTTTATAGGCGCTTCTTGTTAGTTCGAATACTATGTTGAGTTTAGTATGTATTTAAGTGTTTAGCGCTTTCGTAAATGAAATACGTGTTACTGTTTAATCATTATTATTGATCGTCAAGAACAATGCTACCGCTATATTGCTACGAATTAAATACATACAAAAATTAACAAAAAAAAATGGAAAAGGGAAAAAGGATGGTGGAAATAAAATGTCAATGTTATGCAAAAATTATCACAATGGCTTTATTAAAGTATATAAATAGTATACTCGTGACTTAAATTATATGGACAGTTATTTACATTATTTACAAAGTAACATACTCTACAGCAGTCTTATACAATGTATTTACACCAACATTACGAAACATATACGCCGTTTGGAATGGCGAGAAAATACAAAAATAGATTAAAATTTTAATTATTTGGTATAATAGCGCGTTTTGCAATGACATAAAGATTCACATGAAGCTGACTAAATAAGTAGTTTACATTAACTGAGCTCATGAGAAGCACGGACTAGACAAGATAGGCTTGACCTGAGGGTTGGGTATCAATTAAAGGAGGCGGGGGCGGCCAGTGCCGAAATTCCCTCCGTCGGTTGGGATTGCTCCCTCCGAGTTCTAAAGAGGAGTAATCAGAGTCTATTGACGAGTAAATATGATCCGATGGCGGCCTTCCATCGGGTCCATAAGACGCCTGCCCTTGCTGTGGTGGACCTACTTCTCCGAACTCTGGAGCACCGTTCAAAGCCCCAGCCGGTACTCTCATCTTTTCCGTGAACGAAAACGACCGCATTGTTCCGTTTTGCATACCGCTTCTCATTGTGTATGAATTGATATTATTTCTGTAACTAGATGATTTCTTATTATGTCTCTGATCAGGCATCGCATACCACAATCTCTCCCAAAATTTATTTTGGCCCCATCGTACTCGCGAGCTACTTTTTAATAACGGTTTTAAATCAGGATCGCATTGCGTATCCGGTAATACTGAACTATCTTCTATTATGACTAAACTATAATATCGAGATTTAAGGATTTCGTGCATTGTTTCTCTAAATTCAAAACGCGACCATTCCGTTTCAATGAAATTCCTAGTCAGAATTATTATAATACGCTTAGAGGCTTCCGCTGCTTCTGGGAGCGGCAATGTGCACTGCATGTAAGGCGAATTGTGCTGTGGGATGTCTCTGTAATGCAAACAAAGGTGATACGAGGGGCTTCCATTTTCCAACTCAGCGGCTAACGTTTGAATAACAAAGTCATCATCCTTGGGGCTATAGCATACGTAGGCATCGTACAATTTATCAGTGTCATCGTACGCCCCGGTGAATGGGAACAATCTTATTCCGCAACTTGTATAAAGCCAGATGCGAATTGTGTCTCTAAATAAGAATATCAAAAGGATGACTATCATGATTAACATAAAACCCGTGAGCGTAGTCACCATCATGGGCATGTAATTTGAGACCAGCATGTTATCTATAACAGAATCTCCGGCGTAATAGTCACTGCATATCGTGCCGTTGAGATTGAGTTCTTTTTTTTGCGGTAATTGCCCATCGGCGCTCCAACAGAACAAATCGGGGATGTCTACTATTTTAGGAACATTGTCGGCGACAAAGGTTGTAAATCTTTGTAAGTATCTACATTTACACGACCACATGTTATTTCCCAATGACAGTGCATTTAAATCCATTACGCTATTTAAATTCCAAACAGAAAACTCTACTAGCCTATTACCATGTAATTTTAAAATTTTCAATGAATACAGAGACGCAAAAGTGGAATTTGCAATGAAACTGATAAAATTATCATGCAAATACAGTTCCTTTAACTGCGCCAGATTTTCAAACTCATAGCCTTTTAAATGTTTCAGTTTATTACTTCCAAGATTTAATATTAATAGGGAGGATAACCCAGCGAACGTTCTATTTTGTATATTCTCGACTCCGCTTGAATTTACATACAGCGACCTCATATTTTTTCGCCCGATGAATGCATAATTTTGCAATTCTTTAAAGTCGTTACCATCTAAGTAGACCTCGGTTGCATCCATGGGTATTTTTTCTGGTATTTCAATTGCGCGCTTACTGGAGCAATCAACTACATTTGTATGCCAGGTTTGATCATGATAGCAGGAGCAATTATAGGGGCAGGTCATTTGGCAATCACATGCAACGTAATCGCAACAGTGGCACAATGTGAAACAGTGGGTCTCATACGGGCACAAGAAATCAGCAGATTTAAGATTACTGAGCGGTAAGTGGGTTACGCCTCTTGTGTGCGTCATGTTACAAAGGACATTTTCGAGGTCCATTATCCGAGGGTGCTGCCTCATCGCCGTCATATTGTTTATCATGGGTAACCACTCCATGGAGCAATCGCAATTAAACGGATTTCCTCCGATATAGAACTCGGGCAATGACTTGTTCGAGGGAACCGGGGACAGCCGGAGGCTGTTGATATCTAAATGAGATATCTCATTTGCGTAAATATCAACCCGAGTGAGATTGCGTTTCTCCATAAATGTGTTTACTTGGATATTGTTTATGTGGTTATTGTTTATAAACAGCAGCTCTACGCTATTGGGGATAGCCATAGGCGATATTTCGACAATGCGGTTGTGGCTTACATCTAAAGTTTTTATATTAATTTCATCTTGAAGTTTATAATAGTTTCCTAAATGTTCTATAAAATTACCATGTACATCAAGCCACTTTAATTTACTGGGTATGAAAGCATAATCAAACCAAACTAGATGGTTTTCAGATAAGTTAAGCCAAAGTAAAGAGAGCAATGTTGAAAAAACACCGTTAATATCAGATATGAAATTACCATCTAACCTTACAGCTTCTAACTGAGAGTTTCTTATAAAACTACCCCTCTCTATGGATTGTATCTTATTTTTTGCTAAATTTAATACTTGTAAGCTAGGTACATCCCAAAACATTCCTACAGACAAATTTCCAATCAGATTATCTATTAGTCTTAATCCAGTTAATTGATCCAAATTCTTAAAAGAACCGTTCTTAATATCCGTTATTTGGTTTTCCCCGAGATCTAACGTTTTCAATTGTGACAGTTCCCAAATGGCATTCGGAACTTGTGTTAACTGATTGGAACTCAAATCCAATTCCTTCAGATCGGAACAATTCTTAAAAGCTTTAGGATCAATGTTAATTAAAAGGTTGTTGTTCAAATTCAATTTGCTTAATACAAACAAGCCATTAAAAAGGAGCTGGTCAATAGTATGCAAACGATTTTCAGCTAAATTTAAAGTGTGCAAATTATACAACGGAAGAAATGTATTCTCCTCTATATATCCAATGGAGTTATTCCTTAAATCTAATATCTGGAGGAAGAATAAATCCTTAAACGTCTTACCATCTATCCTCGTCAAGCCGTTATTCGATAAATTCAGAATGACTAAGCGTATAAGGCCAATAAATGTACTGCCATCGATATGAGAGCTCAAGAGCTGATTATTAGATAAATCTAAGACAAGCAGCTGTTCTAATCGGTGGAACACGCCTCTGGCTAATTCAAATAGCAGGTTATTATTTAAATATATTTCTCGTAACTCCTTCGTGTTCGTGAACGTGCCTTCGGGCACTATCTGGAGGTTATTGTAGGAAACATTTAATATCCGCAGAGAAATAAGTCCATTAAACGTTTCACTTGAGATATCGGTGATATTATTATTCTGTAGCCGTAGCTCTTGTAGATTCTTCAACCCGGTGATTTGTGATTCCTCACTCAAGGACCGCAGATCGTTATCACTTAAATCCAAACTTCGCAGGCCGGAACCACAGTTCTTCCCGAATCCAAGCCGGTCCACACTTTTGATTTTGTTATGAGTGAAATTTAAAACTTGCAGATTACCCAAAGGGCAGAAGACTTCGGATGGTATAGCTTTCAAATTATTCTGACCTAAGTCGAGTATTTGTAATTCTCTCAATCCATTGAAAGTTCCCAGCGAGAGCTCCAAGTTTTTATTTGGACTCCAATCGTAGTTTTTAGATCGAATCGACAACTTTTTCAACTCGCGTAATCCTTCAAACGCGTTGCCGGGTATTCTGAGAAGTTTGCAGTTCTCGAGTGTTAGCTCAGCGAGCGACGAAAATTTTTGAAAATAGTTCGCTTCAAGATAACTCTCGAAGAGCAGAAGTTGATTGCACTCCACATTAAGACGCTTTACAGTATCGGAAGGTGCATGTGTCAAGCTGGAACCATCTGCCTCGAGAGTTCGCACCCGGCATATTGTGCTCGTCTCGTCACCTTTCGATTGACGTCTGCAATTATCCACGCCTGTAGGAGCATACGCGGCATTAACACCCAAAGTCACTAACAAAAGAGTCAGGAGTTGAAACATTTTCTACACACATTGGTCTTAGCAGTTTTGATTGAAACTATTCACAAAAGAGTCACTTCACTTTATTTACAAATTTCTAGTCCTCGGATCAGCTGTGTTGCACTTCACTGATGTTTATGTTGCGCACGTACGATCGTTGCGGGAGGCGGCGTGGCACGTGCCGCCCTCATCGTGGCTGGAGTGCGACTGGCGAGTGTAGAACCTACGGCTCGGCGAGAGTAGTGCCGCCCCACTGCACCCCCCCGCCCTCACATAGTTACACGTTCCCTTGCATGGCGCCACTTGCGACGACCGCTCTCGTACAATTATGTAATGTTTTCTTAATCAAACCACCGCATCGCGTAAAAAAGAAACCTAAGTGGGAAATGTTATTAGACTTCTTTTAATAGGGAAATGATATTTTTGCCCACCCGTAATATGCTTTAATGCAAGAGGTTTGGCTATTGCTGCAATTAGGTAATTAGTAAAATTTGTGTTAGTCTTATAGGTAGAACATTTAAAAAATGCTTCATTGGTTTATATGTAAAGTAAAAAACTGTGAAAACTGACAGAATTAATATGTTTGGGTTGATTTTTAGATTAAAATAAAATCAAATACCCACCTTGTTGACGGATCATTGAATCTATTTCCACTTTATTGAACTGAAACAGATTAGATTAAAATAAAAATAATCAATTTTTTCCTTGAAGTGAAAGAGCCATAAAATACAGCAGTGTGAAACAAGGGCAAAGAGAACATCAAAGTGACAATCAAGAACAAAGTGCTGCTATGATGCAAGAGGGCATCTTTAATTCCTCTCGCTGTTCACTTATTGGATTCCCAGCTCACATAGTTTGGTGAAGACACCCAATAAAGCTACTTTGACGTATTGTGCCCCTCACATTTGTCTAGAGAAACCTACAGAATTTTCAAACAGACAAGGGCATTTTCGGGTCAACAAATTCCGGTATCTGATGGAGTTTGAAGAGGTGCGAAGTTGTTGGTGGGAGTTGATAATTTGATTTCCCTGTTCGACACGTAAAGTCGTTTACGGCCTAACTGGAAGTTAGCTGCGTACAGAATACGGGCCAGAAGTTTGGTAACAACGCCAGGAATACTTTACTGGGGTAAAAGGAAGATATTTTTGAACTAAGTAGGTAGTGAAGCAAGTCTTGTTAGTGAACCTTGCAAATTAATAAGAAACAAGAAACAATACATATATCATGTTAATATGAGTCAAACATAATAAAAACAAAATGGATAAGAAGCAATGCATTTATAAAAAATATTAGGTATATTTTTAATGTAAAAATACAAACACAATGCTGCAATGTTGCAAAAACGCTTACCTACATCTAACCACCTACTAAGCTGTCCAATTTAGGTCGCGGTTAACACCGAAAGAGCGCAAAAACAACACGACGTTAAGAGGAAAGTTTTCCTTGTTTGAAGACACCCTAAAAACACTTCGACCACTATGATATCCTTAATATTAATGTCTGGTGGCAGTATCCTGTATCAAAAGTTGTCGCTGTCGAGAGTTCTTAGCGCTAGCTTGATAAATGACTTCTCCCACTTTCGGGAACTTGTTCGTGTTTTTTTCTGTTACAGAAGGCTGGATGTCACAGGCTGCTCGAACGTGCTCGGACTGCCGATGACGGGTAACGCGACCTCGTATCATCCTGTTGCATTATTCGCATGGATGTCGCTTTTAAACTTACTTTTTATTCTCCTGAATGTTATTTTCTCCCCCAATTTGAGCTTAACCTATATATTTTTAGGTGGTTTATTGGCCCTTGGTTCAAAACATAGAGAAAAGAATATTATAGTTGTATGCTGCACATATTTATTTGGTATTGCTTCTATGTACCTAAGTATGTATCGTGGACTAGTAGTTATCATGATAGCGAAGTTTTGCTCAGTTAAGATTAGAACACGCTCGACATTTCACAAAATATCTGTTTATTCATTTTATTTATATCGTATATTTTGCGATTATTACTATATAACTACCAGCGAATTATTTTGCTATTAAGATTCTTGCGATACTTTCCAATTTATAGTCCCACATTTCATGTTGGATATAATCTGGTCCATTAGAACTAGAGACACGGCTACATGCATTATTTAAAGCGAGGAAGTGTAATTAAAATGCGCTTTCTGCCTCTAGATAGTTTATTCCATTGTTATCTGCATCTGGTTGCGTAGAGAGTATGTCTTGAAATCCTGTTATTGGTAGCGGGTATCTGCCGGGATATTAACGCATTGCCACCGTATATCAAGTACTTTCTAGTGCAGAATAGAGGTTCAATGGAGTCCTAAACCTGCATTAATATTTTTGCTTAAAATATTTTCTGTTTATTTATACTTCTTTAGATACTTTACGCAATTCACCATATGTGTTATATATCTTTATAATAATTACCTATTATAAAATTATATTATTTATTACACTATAATGTTCATGTTCATACGTATAAAATATACGAAACATAAATATCTTTAAATAAAACTATGAAAAAACGGATTATATCGCGTATATTGAATTTATAATACATCCCGACGTTTCGTTTTAGTATGTGGGTATTTTTGCACTTTGTAATTTTTCCTCAGTCACCCGTTGACCACGAACGCTGTAAAGAGTTCGAAACGTCGGGATGTATTATAAATTCAATATACGCGATATAATCCGTTTTTTCATAGTTTTATTTCATGAGTAACTATCGCGGTAACCGAAGACAATATTATAAATATCTTTACCAAACAAATGACTTTAATACAATAGTTGAAATGATTGAAACATTTAACTATACCTTTTATTAAATATGTTTGCGGTCATACCATCACAGATGGCGTTAGCAGTCTTAAAAGTGTAGTTGGCTGTGTTATAAAGCAGCCATGCGAAGTAAAGGAATGGGGTCACAAAATTATAATATTTATACAATTATGGGCACATAGGCACTCGTTATGTTTTAGGGCGTAAACGCGCGAGCGTAGTTCTGGTATTATTTGCAGCAGGATATACCATTATCAGTTTTAGAAGCTCTTCAATATCCACAAAAGTAGAAGGCAAATATTAACAATAAATTTTAATGTACCCATTTCTCACAGACAATAAAGATTATGATTATGATTAATATGAATATGAATTTCAGGCAGTAAGTCCGCCATTTGTGTGCTTATAATTTTATGTGCAATAAAGTTTAAAATTATAATTGTATACATACATACATGTGTAGTGTACTCATTTTAAGCTTATAGTATCACTATTTACGATCTATTTGGATATTTCCCAAGGTTTTAATATTCACAAACATTGCTAGTAGTTAGTAGGCAAATAATAACAATATAATTAAAATTGCATTATATAGGTATGCATACCTATATAGGTACCCATATGGGTTACCTGCTAATTAGGTAAGTTCAGTATGTGTAAAGGAAGAAAATTGTATCGTACTGTATGTTTTAAGGCTGAATATCACAGTCAGTACTTACGATGTCTGTGAATATTGCCCTAAAATACCCAAAAAAGTACCTTATAGGTAAATATTAGCAATATAATTAAACAGCTGCAACTCTGCACTCATCCCCTGTATCTCCGTATCTGCCGCGATCGCCACCTGAGGCCGATACGCGACACCGTCCGTTGCGTGTTCTATTCAAATCGAGGAGGCTTTACAGCGGCGGGCGTAAAATATTGCGGGCGGGCGTCTTGATTTTTTTTGGAACTGACAAAGCCTTGGGGTAATGTCTGTGAGTTCGTTTGGATAATGATTAGTAACCTGGATAAAATACAGAGGATGCCTCCGCATGTCCGCAACAAAGTTGCGATTATTAATTAATCATTATGTCTAACAGTAGGTACTTTGTTTACAGTACTAACAGTAACAACCTTAACCTGTGCCTTAACTGACCATTCAGTGGACTTTGTCTTTGCAATAAGGTTTAAGAAATTTCAATGAACGCTAAACAGTGTGAAAGATGGTACAAATAGAATAGAATAGAATAGAATAGAACATTTTTATTCAACATCACATGAAATGGCAGAGTTAACAGATAGCGTAGTACATTTTTTACAGATAAACCTTAAATTTAGACTTACAAAACTAAGAAATTGAGTTGCACATCAGAGAAATATTCATGCGTGCAATGAAAACATAAGTTACCGTTAAACCCGTTTTTAATGGAAATAAAACGGATAAATCTAGTTTTCCGTATCGCCCCCAGATAAAACTAGTTTTCCGTATCGCCTCAATGAAAACGCGTTTCCACTAGTTATAACTAGTTTTCCGCACCTCGGTGAAAAGTAGTTTTAACTGGGATTTTTTAGTCAAAACTAGATTTGACAAAGTACCTTGGTGAAAACTAGTTTTGACTCACTTATTGTTCAAAAAGGCACTTTGCGAAAACTAGTTTTAACCAGGGACAACGCATTTTCCCTGAGTAGATACGGAAAACTAGTTTTATTTAACTAGGAAAAGCGCGTTTACACTTATAACGTGTTTTGAAGGTAAAGTGTATCACCTTGAGGTTGCGTGAACTCAAAGAATTTTGAAAAGCTCGATATATTTATTTGCAGAGCACAAAGAATTCAAAAGCAAATCTGCAACAGGCCTCGTCTTAAATAAACCAATCATGATATCCGCAAAAAGCTTCATTTACAATTTCTATTATTTACAAAGTATATGTATTATATAATTATATAGCAGTAATATATAGGTACACATATAAAATTATGTGCCTCACAGACCAATCGAAATCATTCTACAGACAAATTAAATTCAAGTATATAAACGTCTAGAGTTTTAGACCGAACTTTGTAGCAAGTTCCATTAGAAACGTAAAGTGTAAAGTTCCTTCTTGAATCTGCCAGCGGCAATACCATAACACATAGATATCGAGGATCGACATTAAAACTAGACAAAGCGGCGAAATTTAGAGCCCACACCTATTCAAGTCAATCTGATAACGCTAACGGTCTCAGTGCTAATAGGTAGGTATAACTTCTTATAGATATTGGAAGGGTTCAATATTAACTATGTCGTTGAGATTTGTTATCTTTCGGATATTCTCGGGTAAATCTTGGTTGACACATATTGTTTAGAAGTTTTATTTACCTTTTCTGACTTTTCACTGTGACTAATGTTTTAAAACAAGCAAAACAAATAAAGTGAAATATTTACGGCAAAGTAATCCTAGAGCTAATAGAAACAGCAAATGCTTGGTGACTATTATAGCTACTATTAGAGAAACTAGCGCTTAAATCCAGTCCCAAGGAGAAACTGTCACAGAGAGTCCTCTCAAGCACTCTTTCTACACTTAGCCATAGTGAGTAAGTACAAAGCAAATAATGAAAGTAACGAAACAATGTTTTATTTCTGTTATAAAAAAATATAATACAAATTATGTTAGTTTTTTATTTTGTTCTTTTTCATTTCAGTCTTAATAAAATGAGGCCGCAGAACAATAAAGATACGAACGAAAAACCATTTGAATTCAGAACGTCTAATAAATATCGCATTTTGACTGGGTACTTTGTGTGGACCTGCTTCAAATTTGCGCCACGTTACGTTTCGCTATTTTAATAGAAACCTTCAGTTTCTCCAGCTTTAGCAACATACAAGGTTTACAAATATGAAAGGTTAGCTGGAAGAGATCCCTTTTGTTCGCCTTTGTACTTTTGTACATAACATTTTTTGTAACACATAAACCTGTGAATAAAGTGATATACATACATAAAACATATATGACACAATAAAACGGCTACGTTAATTTGTAACCACCGCGTTGAATAATGACATTTAAGTATTTGTTACTGTTGTGTTTAGTCACTAAGATAGTACCGATTAAATTGTCACGTTCTTGATGTAACAATTAGTTTACTATTAAGCCGATAGCTACTGCTCCGGCACTTCCTATCCTAAACTACAAGGTCAATAAGACTGATATTTTTTTTTTTTTTTTTATCGCGTATATATATATATATCTTTACTTGAAAATAATTGTAGTGTATAACTAGCCTTATGAACCGATTTTGCATGTACAACCAGCCTTAAAGTTTGTAGTCTATGATTGTTCATTCTTTTAGTATGTGGGTATTTTTGCACTTTGTAATTTTTCCTCAGTCACCCGTTGACCACGAACGCTGTAAAGAGTTCGAAACGTCGGGATGTATTATAAATTCAATATACGCGATATAATCCGTTTTCATAGTTTTATTTCATGAATAACTATCGCGGTAACCGAAGACAATATTAAGACTGATAATATTAGGTGAATCGGGTCAACATTAGTTTGTATACGTAGATGGTATTGTGACATCAATCGCAGTGTATTTTGTATTGTAATGTTGTAGTTTCAGAAACAACGAAATAAATTCTAATAACGTACCGACCTTCTAAGGTAGGTAACCACGCTTCTAAGGTTTCGCGTTATCTCACAATTAATTACTGTATGTTTCGAAATAAAACTATGAAAACGGATTATATCGCGTATATTGAATTTATAATACATTCCGACGTTTCGAACCCTTTACAGCGTTCGTGGTCAACGGGTGAGGGTTCGAAACGTCGGGATGTATTATAAATTCGATATACGCGATATAATCCGTTTTCATAGTTTTATTTCATGAGTAACTATCGCGGTAACCGAAGACAATATTACTGTATGTTTCTTTATTATACACTAATACGTAATATAAAGGATAAACTGTTAAAATAGATATAACGATTATTTGCATAAATACAACGCTGTTTGCGTAGGGGTCTGCTCAATGGCATTACACACCCTGAATATCACCTGTCTGCCCGTGACTATTCATAGCCTACACTGGACAGGTCGCGGTGGCCCAGACATTATGTTTTTATTTGACACCCTTCTTATTCTCCCTAAATACTCCAAAAAATACAGCATCATATAGAAGTCTAGATTTTGTTTTAAATACACAATAACAGATGTGTATCTACTATTTTACTTATATGTAAATATTGGAAAAGTTATCCTAATGCAACTCATTACTTTAGCAGGACAGGAGGCAGTGACTTACCTTACAAGGAGATAGGACGTTCTGATTCAGCACTCCGTCGAGTAGTTCCGAGTTCCGACTATCGATCGTCACGTCATCAGTGCCCCAGTGAACCGGTTCTGCATAATCAACGCGGCACTATTGGAGCCATCCGAAGTGATTGGAGCGAGGCTCGAGTTGACGAGCAATCTTCTGCTAATATCCTTCAGCAACTCGATTGCGACATGCATGTTTAATTTCCTTGTATTTCTATTATGTGCTGGAAGTGTTTGTACCTCTAGTTTTCAATCTCATATTATGTATGTTGTTTATTGTGTACTTAATGAAATATTGGGAAATAAAAAAAAGTGATGAGAATACTCTTCAAAGTAAATAGAACCAGTAGTTTATAGGTGTTTTGACGAAGCTTGTTGCAGAAATTATGGGTTTTGTTAGTGTTGATGTAGAATAGGTTCATGAGGTCATTATCATGACGATGCTTGTGCGGATTACCTTTTTGTTTGATTAATCGTAAATTTTTATTAAATTATGGACGATATCGTGATCGGGGCTAACAAAAACGTGTATGTGCCTTCAATATAAATACCGTTAAGGTTGTGAAAGCTTATTTATGCTGCCTATACAACTAGGTACTCTTCAAGATTTGTTCCGACAAATCTCAAAACTTTACAGCATAAAGCAACAGATTTTCATTAAACCGACACTTTCAAGTTTAATGCCATAATCTATTCAAGATATTTACATCAGCAAGCACGTTGTCCTGAAGATTGCGTGTCAAACCTAACACAATTGGAAAAGCAGTCTTATGTGATGCGAAATAAAGTCGACAATTCAAAATAATTCGAAAGCGAGATATGATTGAAAGGGTGCATCGACTTTACACAATTCTGCAGTTGAAGACAAGAATGCAGTAAGGGTATTTAGATGTTCAAGCGCACTTACTGCCTTTTTGGCTGGTTGGTAGTATTGCACGACAAAGTTGCCTGAATCACTTTGTTAAGATGTAGACTGGGACTAAGCGTCTCAAGTAGCGTATAAGTAGCTGGCGGAGTGCAATGTTTTACAAAGTTTCGATCAAGAATCGAGTTGTTTGAAGTTTTTAGTGAGTTTTGTTGACACTCGTTTTACATTTTCTGGAGATGAGTGTGAAATACATTTTTTTTTCGTGAACAAACGGTTTAAGTATCTATAGACATTTTACTTTATTTTTATATGTTTGCCTATTTATTTATCGTCGCAAATTACCAGAACTCAAATAAAACAAAACATATATATGTTAACGAGCCAATTTTACGTGACTTATTACTAAAACAATTATTGTTCTTTTTTAAACATTAATAAGATATCAATTTTTTAACATGCAGATACGTCTGCGAGCGATACTCCAAATTCCATTCCAGACTTTTTCCATTTTTTCCTTTAATATAAAATTTCATTAATAAGATAGTAAAGAATTTGTAAATAACATGCTAGATATTTATAAAACTCTTGTATCAAATTTTATGTCTAATGCCTATGACAAATATTCAACTGCATTTTATACCTACCACCACACAACATTACACCCACACATACACCACAATTTAGATTTTCTTGCACATTTTAGATACTTACTTTTAAATTTATTAAAACGATTTCTACCGAAAGTAAAACTCAGAGGCGAATCCGAAACGAATACGCAACTTCAATATTTACGTTCAAGTTATTGAATTTATTTCGAGGTAAAAGTTCGTTAAAACTTTTCTACATCTTACGAATTTGATCGCGATTATTTTGTTTATCATCAAAATTATTTTCCCTGGTGATAATTTGTTGGATTAAAATGTTGCTGTTTTTGTACATGTACTTATATTTTGCATAATATACTTATACTTGTACTTATATTTTGCTGTAGTAATTTTATGAAAATTAAAGCAAACAGACAATGATTTTATTGCAATTGCTGCCTATTTTTAACAGACTTGACTTTAAGCAATTTAATAAAATGGCAATAACAATTACTTTTATCGTATGACTGCAATTAACGATCTCATTTTACAGCGTTATTTTAAGCAATAAAACGCTTTTAAAGCATTGAGGAGTCTTATTCAGCTCATTTGAATTCAATTAAAGATTTTACAGTTGATATAGGTTTTTATTTAATTAGGCAGATATAATAATAACTAGTAGGAACAATACTATCGCGTCGAATGATGGTTTATGAAGTAAGTAAGTAAGTAAGCTCTTTATTTGCGTTAAATGCGGTTAACAAAAGGTCTTAAACATTATAAATTAAGAAAGTATCACACAAGTTCCTTCAGGTCTATTTTGGTTGTTTTTAATTTGAAAAAAAATAAAAAAACCCCGAGCCCGAGACACAAGTAGGTACGAGTAGTACATAGTACATACCTACACATAGTACATTAGTAGGTATTTAACGTTTAACCATTAGAGCTCGGTATTCTACAATGCTAGAATTTGAATCATACATATTATAAAACAAAGTCACCCGCCGAGTCTGGCTATTTGTCTGTATGTATGATCGCGGGAAACTAGTCGGCTTAACGATATATTTTTTCAGTACAAAAAAAAGATTTAATTTGTTTACGATATGCATTGACATTCTACAATTAGAATATTCCATCAAATACCAATACTCTTTGCTTTATCCGTGACAATTGTCAAATTGAATATCATCAGTCTAATTCCTTTTAAAAATCGTATTTCACTCAAGTTTGTATTTTTTTCTTCATAATAAAAGTGCTGTCATAACGGTTAAAGAGGTTTTATCTTTATTAATTAAGTTTTGTAGGGTGTCTATGATTGTATAGACAATTAAATTTATCGTTATTAAAAAAGTTCGAAATAGGAAAACAGGTATGGTTTTTTCAATTACTTAATTATGATGGCGAAGGTGAACGATCTATTAACATTTACAGAGTATGTAGAGTTGATCCTGCTCACCTCTCATGAACACAACATCTAACATTTTTTTAAAGTTTCACGTTCAAATTATGCGAAGCTCAATAATTTTGGCGCTGACTTCAGTCTGAGTTTTTCATAATGTGGTTGTAAACGCAGATATAGACGGCTTTAGAATAACTGGACTAACACGAAGTATCCACTCAGATGGGTGTAAAAATTAGTATACAGCCACTAAAAGGGGGAGGTGCTGTTTAACTTCTACGCGGAGATATTCAAACACTAATATTAAATAAATAAAAAATTAAGATCCCGGGAACAATTTTCGTTCCCAGCGTCATTTTACCCCATGCAACTTCCAACAAACAGCCACCGATATTATTTGCGCACAATTTCCACCGATACCAATGTTTGAGTTGTCACCGTTGCAAGGTAGTGTTTGTCGTTAATTACGGTAATGGACTGCAGTGTAAACAGGTCTGGAAATTCGCAATCCTGCCTCGTCTCAGACTGTTTGCTTTGAGTTGGAGGTGGGATTGAGGTGTGCGATTGTGGGTGATGACTATTTGGATTTGTTTGGTTAACTGACCGTTAGGGTGTAAAGATTGAAACAAGGTTAAAAACATTTGAATAGACTTGGTTCTATATTATAAAAAAACTACTTTACTGAATGTAATGCCATTAAACACTCATCGAGAGACCCCGAGGGAGGCCGAGAACGAGTGTGTAGTCGCTCTTACTTGTCTCGTCTCGCCCTTCTCGGTCGGTTTTTTTGCCAAGACTACGCGAGATGCTTTCGACGAGTGTGTACAGCCGGCATAAGGTAATGGACCGAATACTCGTTACTGTGCCAATACTTGTCATATTTAAACATACGTCATCAGCAATAGAGGTGACAGAAGGGTGATCTATTAGGCATTATCATGTCGAGGACTGGGACGTTTACTTTACAAAATATTAATTTAAAAAGACAAGAGCATAAACGCTTTTCTAAATAGGTACAGTAAGTGCCCTAACTATAAGTACCTACGTCACCACACTAGCTGTGTACAAAAGTGGATATTTATATTAGGGCATCGACTGTACATGATTTTCGCGAATACGTCAATAAGAAACTTCATTTAAATTTAAGAAACTAAATACCTATTTCAAAAATGTTCATTAAATAACCTTAAATGATGGCCTTTAAATATATGACGCGTACCCAATTAATCCTTACTCCTAAGGGTATTTATGTGCTCGCTGTAGATTAAAGTTTAACCATCTTTTTTAACACTGTAGTATAAGTAGGAATAGAGGGACAACCCTAGGGCACACTTAGATATTGTATGGCAGAAATGACCTCCCTATAATATCATATTTTTCTTCTTTTTTTTTCTTTTTAGGACTTGAAGATGCGTTTAGGCTTGATTCTTGTATTTTTTTTAAATTTTAATGGATCGTCAAAGGATTAATGCAAAATAACCCTTTAGCGATTACTTAAACAACAGCTTATAAAATCTAACTCAAGTTTCACACATCCCACAAGTTCCTATAATCGCATTAACATTAAAAGTTTTAACCCTCTTAATGCCGTCCAATGCTATTAGTTGCCCGTGTGTTGTTCGAGCAACGTAATCTACGCCAAATTGCTTGTTATCTCGCTTGCCAGATACGGCATAATTGGAGTTTTTGATCCTGTTACAGCCGAGACTAGACAAGTTGTTAATTAAGGCATTGTTGGACCATTGTTATGCGTGTATAGTTGCATACGGCTTTAATGTGGTTAGTTGAAGGAACAATGGGATGTTTATGATACGTGCCTTAATGATTGGAGGACACGATTAAAAAACTGGTCTATCTAGTTCATATATAGGTACCTCAAAGTTTTAGCATTTGCAAATAACTTTCAGTGTTAATTTTTAACAAGCAGAAACGTCTGCGATCGATGCTATTAAGCTTAGAATAAATTTAAAAGTGGAAAAATTACTGCCTTGGGTGAGACTTGAACTCCAGAGGCCGTGAGTTCAAGTCTCACCCAAGGCAGTAATTTTTCCACTTTAAAATTTATTCTAAGCTTAACTTTCAGTGTTTTTTTCATAATCAGTGTATATTTTGTTATATGCAGGTAATTACATGAAATAAGGAGATATTTAATTTAAATCTAATTAAAAACCAAGTAACGTATTTTTATGTTACTCCTTTACTTGATATATTTTAAGAATAGTGCAATAGATCAGAATTATAAATTATATTGCTATAAAATATTTATATATCCGTTATTTGTTTAGTAAGTTCATTATGTACTTTGATCCCTCGGATTATTCTTAAAATACTAATATTTCTAGTCCAGCAATTCCTATTTTTTTCTTCTAGCTCAACCCAAAACCGTTCAACGCTGACAGTTGATAAAAAAAGAAAACGATTTCCACGGCCATATTTTACATGTACGTCAGAGCAAGCCTCCATCAATACTTCATCGCCAAAAGGCAGCGGGTATTTCACCTCGCCACGCGCTCTGGCTCGTTCATCACAATTCATTTCGCGTTCCTTCCACAAATTCCATGTTCAAATTGCCAGACCCACAGCCTAAAACAATACTAAAACCTGAGCTAGCTCAACAGCAGTATCACAATCTACAAGGATAATAGAACTAGCTTCGTGTCTCAGTTTGAACGCCACCATATTTTGCTTTAAATGATCAAAGTGAATCGAGAGCGGACGGTGTGAAATATGACTAATGAAATAAAGCAACTATAAATAAAGTTGAAGCTGTTGGGTGATTTGTTTCTACGAATAGTGCAATAGATTTAGCCAATTACGATCCTAGGTGCTATGAAATACGTTTCATTATATGTTCTGCATTTAAACCCTTCATTCCTGTAGCGTGAATTATTAAATCATTTTCTTCTTCTATTTACGGTTTATACTTTTTGTTTACAAAACATTTAAAGATTTCCCAAAGGGAATAGCGAAACTGAGGTACTATATCTATGTATTAACTAAATTTGCAGTAAATAATAGATTGTTAACCAAGGGTGGAAAATGAACCATATCAGCCGAGATATTTTCTCACTTCGTTCGAGCGCCAATAGTTCGAGGGTGAGATGGTTACTTTTACTCGAGTTAAACACTACTTTTCATTTCGACTATGATGAAAGTCAAACATAAGAAAATATTTCGATGGTTGAGAGAATTAGAAACTGGAATTGGCGCTATATTTTTTCAAATAATGCAATGCCATTGACATTTACATAATTTCGATAATACTTGGTCCGAAAATGCGGAAGCTAATATGAAAGCTTTTAACTGAATAATATGGTATATATGGCTGTTAGCCGCTGCTCGAAGTACAAATAAAAAAAAAACTGTCCACCCTAGGGTGGGATATGCAATTTTCCACCCGGCTATCAGCCTATGAAAGGTCACCGTAAACACTAAGATGTACCTAAGTAGGCTATGTTTAACTTAGTATGTAATTAGATAAGACTACCCACCTGTTTTAAGGGAGTCCCCTCTGCCAACAAACTGTCATGCAGTTTGGCAGAAGAAATTAATGTAAGATAGGGTTTATTTCGTCTGAATAAATGATTTATTTATTTTTTATTTTTTATAGGTGAACTTTCCGAATAGGAGAGATGAAAACACCATTTAATAATAGGTACCTAAACTAAAATCTTTACATTCGGGGTTGTAAGTAGGTATATAATAAAAAGTCACCCTTTTAGGAACATCTGTGGTTTATGAAAGTAAACGAAAAATTCGCATACATTCAATGTATGCTAAATGGCAGCCGATTGGGGCTTTATTTAATTTTCTGGTCGTACTGCACCCCGATTTTGCTAGGGGTATTGTAGTCCATTCCAACTCCCTACACATTGGCACAAAAAGTTGCAAATGATAATAAATGAGTGAAAAAAGTTTTGTTTTATTACGTTTTTCAGAAATCCATTTCTACCCTTCTTTTGAAAGTTGGGTAAGAGTTCATTAAAATTTCACGTTTATTCATTATTTTAACAAAGTGTAGGTAATGCACGATTTATATAAGATTTGTCAAAATTTGTTTTTCAGATTATCCGTTATTTCTCGTGTTAGTAGTGATGTTCCGTTCATTATAAATTTTAGTCCAGTTCAGATCCCAGATCCTCGTCTGCGATCCGACGTTCTAACGTCGGGTATGTATGATTTTTTAATTCTTCTTTTTTCTATTTCTTTTTCTTATAAACCCAGTATTTATAGGTCTAGTCATAGTCTAACTTTAGCTTAGACATATTTTTTATTACCATATACATCTTAAAAAGCTATTTGGCAATATTTCATATTTTTTCTATTTTTCTCACAAGAGTGCTCTTACAAGTGCCATCAGATATTGAAAGAAATGAAAACATCAAACGTAAAGGGAAACACAGAAATTAAATGTTAAATGAATGTAAAGACATTCATTTAACATTTAATTTCTACAGTTTTTATGCGTAGGTAACATTATTAATATTTAAATCCAAATGCTGTCATATCTTATGGTTTCTAACAACGTCCCATAGGAGAGTAATTAATCGATCAATAATCAACGAATACAACATTTAGTTACTTTTATGTGTGTGATGCGTCAAAATTAAAGCTATTTTCTCAAAATATTGTCTTCGGTTACCGCGATAGTTACTCATGAAATAAAACTATGAAAACGGATTATATCGCGTATATTGAATTTGTTGAGCGTAGACTGTTTTTCTTGAAACTCGTACGCCGAAGACTGGAACGCGCTGGCCGAAGTGAAGCTACCGCTGCCAATTACCTCAGAAATACCACCACCATGTTACCGGGTTAGTGTGAGGGTTAGTAAGAACACTTATTTTAGGGTTAATAAGATGTTAAGTGTAGAGGTGTTGTAGAAAGACTGACGAGGCTTCCATTGCTTCTTTCGCACCTCCGAAGGAGGGGCGAATTGCCTTCCCATCCTTACATTGGATCTTTGGCGGTATCTGTACGCCGCCCGTTACAACGGGCGGGTCTCTTGAGGCCCGAAAAGTGGGCTGGCATCTTAGCGGGCTCGTATGGCCCTGTTGTTAAAGATGTTTGGGGCTTCTAGGTCCATCCGGGCTGCTCAAGACCGCAACGAGGTCATCGAAGAGGTCGGCAGCCGGGGGCGTGCGGTAGGTGGGTGCTGGCGTTGGCGGCGGCGTGACGCGTCTGGGGCTTCTGGGTCCGACCGGCATGCTTAAGACCTCTAGGACGAGGGCGTCGAAGGGGTCGTTGGCATCCGGGGGCGTGCAGTAGGTGGGTGCTGGTGCTGGCGGCGGCGTGGAGCGTGCGGCAGTTTCGGGGGCTGGTGCCGGAGCTGTTGACGGGGTCTGGGCAGACGTCGTTTGGGTTGACGCTGTTTTCATGGTGGCAGTCTTTATTGTGGGCTTCATTTTCGCAGCGGTACCGGGCTCCTTCGCCGGCTGCGGTCGAACCACCCCCCTTTGGGTGGGGGGGTTTGCCGGCGCCATCAGTGTTGAAGGCGCCGACTCTTCCACCGTGGGCTTGGCGACCGTGGCGTTGGTGATGGGGCCCGGGCGAGACGGGGCCGAGAAGTAAGACTTCCCGGCCTTCCATAGGCGGTAGGCCCTCTTGAAGGCTGGGCAGTTCCTGTGGTTTCCTGGGTGCGGTCCCCTACAGTTCCTGCATGTGGCTTCGGTCTCAAGTGGTCTCGTGCACTGGCCGGCCCAGTGCGGTTCAGCGCAGCGGACGCAGGCCAGTTGTCGGTGGCAGCCGTGGGATGAGTGGCCAAATCCTTGGCAGCGGTGGCACTGCGCGGGCCCCTTCTTCCCGCGCCATGCCTCCACCTTGATCCCTCTCAGGTGGAGTAGCTCAGACACCCCGTAGATGCCCGCGTGGTCCCGGGCAGTCCCCGCGAGCTGAACGAAGTAGATGCAGCCCGGGCGTCCCGCTCTCGCGTTGATCTCTTTAACATATTCTACGGGGTGGCCCAGCTTCTCCAGGGCGGTCTTGATTTCTTCAGAAGCCGTGTTGATGGGGAGGCCCCTAACGGCCACTTTGAGCCGCTTCTCACTCTCCAGCCCGTAGACATTGAAAAGCGGCTTGATGACGTCTGAGGTCTCTCCCTTCTTTATGGCTTCGTTGATGGCAGCGGTCGCTTCTTTTTCCAGTTTGGAAAGGTGGCGAATTACCATGCGGTATTCCTCCTCGGAGCGGGGTTCGAAACGTATGCCCTCCCCTATCGGCGTAGTGAAGGGCGGCGTCCCGAGTACTTGCGTTAGGTCCTCCAGGACCCTCGGCCAGTTGGGGAGAATTTCGGCGAAAATGGGTGGGTACTTGAGTTTTTTTTTTTTGAGTACCCACATCATTTTCGCCGCAAGGCTGCTTGGCACTATCGCTCTTTTTAGTGCATGTATTATTATTTTTTTGGGTGCTGTTATTTTTTTTTTTGATGGTATCTTTTTTTTTGTTAGCAGCCTTGCTGCCGGTGGTTGCTGTGCACGCGTTGGCTACGCCCGAGGGGAGGGCTGCGGCCTTCGCGTAGCTGCTGATGCTGGGCCCCGCAGGTGTCGTTGCGGTGGGCGCCGTCGTGGAGGTTGACGCTCCCGGCTTGAGGGCTTCGGTGCGTGCTGTGGCGCTGTCAGGGCCCTTGTGGGGGCCTGGTGTGGGTTGCAGGGCGGCTCTCGTATGGGCGCGGAGTCGCGGGTCGGTAGGCGGGGACGGGTTTTGGCAGACCCGTTTCGGTTCTCTCTTCTCTGGAGGGCTGCATTCCGGTCTCCTCTTCACTGCCGAAGGTGAAAGGAAGTCCGGGTGCTTCTCCACGAAGCGGAGTAGAGGGGCGTCTTCAGGCAGCAGCTTTCCCGCCTCTCCCAGGGCATGCCCTTGCAGCCTGATGTAGGCCGCCATCCACGCCTCCATGGCTGGAGACATGTTGCCGACCTCCCCCAGGCGAGCCACCAGGATGCGATCACGATCCAGTAACTCACGAGGGGTAAGCCGGCACAGGGCTTCCCGTGAAATCGGGGAAAAGGTGCTTCCCGGGGCCGCGTCGGCCGCTTGCCACGGCTCTGGGGAGCCGTCGGCGGGTGTCGGGGTCAGGACGTCGCTGAACTCGGCGAGCTCGTCGTCGAGTTTGGCGTCTGGCTGCGGTGTCGTGGGTGCGGGTGGGTGCGAAAACCCGCTTTTCGTACTACCTACCCGTCCCGTGTGAGCGGGGGGGTCAGTTTCCGTAGGCGGGTTTCGTGCGGGTATGCCGGAAACTTCCCGTTCCGATCTACCCACCTCATCCGCGGGGACGAGGGGGGACCGTCGCGAGTTTTCCCGGCGCGGCTTCATCTTCTT